>NW_027457009.1:0-205302 GCF_040206685.1 Ascaphus truei | reverse complement strand
AATCAATTACATAAATCACACCACTAGCCAAAAAATATATTTATACCTAAAAGCAGTAACCAACACAACAATTAATTAATTCAACCACTTGGCAACACTTTAATTAAAACCAGTAGCCACCACAATACATCATTAAATAAAATCGGTAACCAATCCGTAAAAATAAATAAATAAACAAGCCATCACAATTCAAATCAATTTAATCTAAACAGTGCACAGAAATAGAGAATATAACAGTCAGTAGAAGAAATGCATTTTGCCAAAAATTGGCTGCCACTGTATTCATCTGAACCCTAAACAGGCACAGATTAATACATTAGCAGTCAATGGGCAATGAAAAACATAAAAAAAGAAAAATCCAATCAAAAAACCTGTAAAAATAAAAGTACAGTCAATATTTATCTCACCTTTAGAAGCTTTGGCCTCCGAATCCTGGGAAATCAGCGAGCTCTCGTATAGTGACGTCACGAAACACAATCCAACGCCATCCACCGTGAAGATCAGGAACAGGTAACCAAATTCTTCTCTCTTTAATCTTCTCTCATCTTCTTCTTTCTTCATCTGTGATTATTTCTTGATTTTCTTTATCTTCTGTCTTTATCTTCATCTGTAAATCCATAACCCCATGTTAAATCCACGATGTTGACCCGTCGGCTTCTTGAGCTCAAATGAGACGTCACGGCCTTAAATATGTTCTGTGACGTCACATTTGGGCAGCAAATGGTTCACACGCCATCTGATTGGCTATGAAAGCCATGTGTCCTTTTTTTTTTTTTATGTGACGTCATGAAAGGGACTGGAGCCAGCCAATCAGAATGGCTGTGCTTCCTTTCCCTTTAACATGACGTCACCAAATCCAACATGGCGCCGTCACATGGTATTTTAGACAATCAGATTGTGAGAACTATATTTCCAATCTGATTGGTTGTAGTAGACCATGTGACTCCCTTTGGATGATGTCACATCACTTCCCAAGAATTACTCTGTCACATGGTCTACTACAACCAATCAGATTGGGGATATAGTCCTCACAATCTGATTGGCTAAAATACCATGTGACAGCAGCCAGGTTGGATTTGGTGATGTCATGTTAAAGGAAAAGGAAGCACATCCATTCTGATTGGCTGGCTTCAGTCCCTTTCATGACGTCACATATAAAAATAAAAAAAAATAAAAAAAAGGCACATGGTTTTCACAGCCAATCAGATGGCGTGGGAACTATTTGCTACCCAAATGTGACGTCACAGAACATATTTAAGGCCGTGACGTCTCATTTGAGCTCAAGAAGCCGACGGGTCAACATCGTGGATTTAACATGGGGTTATGGATTTACAGATTAAGATAAAGACAGAAGATAAAGAAAAACAAGAAATAATCACAGATGAAGAAAGAAGAAGATGAGAGAAGATTAAAGAGAGAAGAATTTGGTTACCTGTTCCTGATCTTCACGGTGGATGGCGTTGGATTGTGTTTCGTGACGTCACTATACGAGAGCTTGCTGATTCCCCAGGATTCGGAGGGCCAACGCTTCTAAAGGTGAGATAAACATTGACTGTACTTTTATTTTTACAGGTTTTTTGATTGGATTTTTCTTTTTTTATGTTTTTCATTGCCCATTGACTGCTAATGTATTTATCTGTGCCTGTTTGGGGTACAGATAAATACAGTGGCAGCCAATTTTTGACAAAATGAATTTCTTCTACTGACTGTTATATACTCTATTTCTGTGCACTGTTTAGATTCAATTGATTTGAATTATGATGGCTTGTTTATTTATTTATTTTACAGATTGGTTAGCGATTTTATTTAATGATGTATTTTGGTGGCTAATGGTTTTAATGAATGTGTTGCCTAGTGGTTGTATTACTTTATTGTTGTGTTGGTTACTGCTTTTAGGTATTAAATGTATTTTTTGGCTAGTGGTGTGATTTATGTAATTGATTGCATAGTGGTTTTAATTATTTTATTGAATGCCTAGGGGTTTTATTTCTTTAATTTATTGGCTAGTGGTTTTATTTAGGTAATTGGTTGGCTAGTGCTTTTAATGTTTATTTAGTGGTGTTTAGGTGCTTGTTGTATATGTTTGATTATTGTATATTTTGAACATTCATGCTTTTGTATTAGGGTGACCATTGACTGCTATAGTAGCTTATCATGCCCATATTATAGGTGTATGATGTACTACTATGCCACTCAATGGTTACAGGGTGGGTATAGTGGGTCTGGGTTGGGTGGTTATTAATCGCTAAGGTGATAAAGGGGTTAGGGGCCATTAGATGGGTGGGTAGTTAGGCCCCCTGGGAAGATAGTGGGGCAGGGTGGGTTAACCCCTTAATTACTATAGTAGTTATTAACCGCTAAGGTGATTAAGGGGTTAGGGGCCATTAGATTGTATTTTTTATGTATTCTTTCTGGCAATGGAGGACATGGCCCTGCAGTATGCTGACGAGGACGCCCTTCATAATGGCAGGGGGAAGTAGAACGTTTTTTTTTACTTTATTTATGCTGCCTGACTAATGTTTTGTTTAATAATGGGCAAATAATCTATTATCCATATCTGGATAATAGTTATTTTGCACATTACTGTACTGACTGTGTTTGGGGGACGGAGGTGTATTTATTGAAATGTAGGCCCCTGGACACTGACGGGGACCACCCGAGGTCCCCCAGACACCCATGGAAATCACCCAGGGTGCCCTGTCGGGCCCACAGACACCCGCGGGGACCACCCAGGGACCCCCGCCGGCCTGTGGTATTAATCCTTTGTATAAAAACATAAATAATGGTTTTGTGTGGGGGCACAGGGGGAGGGTTGTGTATTGGTGTTTATTACATATTGTAATGGTTATTGGGGGCCTAGGAGTTGCGTAGTAGGGCTGCGGTGTGTATTTTGGTTTATTGTGGGTAGCGGGGATGGTTGAAGGGGGTAGTAGCCCCAAGGATGTATGTTTAGGTAGGTGGTAGTGGGTGGGGTTAACCCCTTCATTACCTTAGTGGTTAAGTCCACCCGCAACCCCCCCGCAAGGCCTGAACACCCACCAAGGGCCAAATACCCCCTTCCCCCACCCCCACAATAAGCAGAGCACTGGTGGTTAACCCCTTCATTGCCTTAGCGGTTAGCTGCTAAGGTAATGAAGTTGCCTGTAAATGCATTTTTCATGCATCTGATTCATGCCGGGGTCTCTGGTGCTGGTATTAATGGGTATCCGCTCCGGAGTCTCCCGGCATCAATCCGGCGCAGGAAAAATGCATTTATTTTTCTAAGTCCCGTCTCGCCGCTTCTACGCAGGTCTCCAACACCCTCACGCCCAATTTTCCAGGCGTGATGATTTTGACATAAATTCGCCATTCTAGAGCCGCGCTAGGCGCCGATAACCTGATTGCTGCTACTAGAATTGCTCACTCTGCGATTTTTTTTTTAACCAAATTTTTTGGGCCGATTCAAGTCTTTTATCGCCCACTTATCGAAGCTTACTGAATCAGAGTAGGCATTTTTGGCGATAAGTGCTCGATAAGTGACTTATGAATGCTTAGTGCATAGCCCCCATAATCTCATCTCAGAAGAACTCCCCAAAAATAATGTAAATTTCCAGGAGTAATAAAGCTACTCGAACATTACACAACATCCCGGCTGTGACATCTCCACCTCCCAGTCTCTTCTTCACTGGAGTGAAAACCAGAATTACTCCGTTTCCCAATGTTTCTCATTTTCACTTAATGTTACTCAATGACACTGCATGTTACCTGTTGGTACTGGAGTTTAGTGTTACTGGATGTTGCTTCATGATACTGGGTGATATTGTATGTTACTCAATGTTACTGGGCGATACTCCATGTTATTGCATGGCACAAGGTGCACTATGCAAACCTCTGTATTACAGATGTAGCAAGTGTTATTACTACCGTTAACGTTCAGTATGCGTTATCGCCGTAACCATTGTTTTGAATAGTTCCACTTTTAAATAATGCGCCAGTTTTAGCACAATGCATTGTGCCAACAGAAGCTACATCTGTATGAGCATGGAATTACCCCAGGGGGGTGGGGTAGGATTAAGGTGAAAGAGTTCAAACGATCACTGGTGGTTCATGAAATTACTATTATATCTGTGGGGTATAGTGAGAGTGTTATTACCCTGGGGAGTGAAGAAGCATTAATACTCGCAGGGACTGACCTAAAAGTAAGAGAAAAAAGAAACTAACAGAACGAGACTAAGAAACAGGAGATGGGACAGACAGAGAGACTGAGACTGAGAGACAGACAGAGACAGAGAGACAGAGACTGAGACAGACAGAGACAGAGAGACAGAGACTGAGACAGACAGAGACAGAGAGATAAACCAAGAGACAGACAGAGACAGAGAGACTGAGACTGAAACAGACAGAGACTGCGACAGACAGAGACTGAGACAGACAGAGACAGAGAGATAAACCAAAAGACAGACAGACCGCTCCAAAATTATATCAGTCAGATAATCATCAGTCTTCTCCTTCCTTTATCTTCCCACCATTCATCCCATCTACTCTCCCACCCCATCTGCTCCTTTCTCCATGTTCTTTCTCCTCATTCTCCCCTTTGTACCCTTCCTCCTCTCTCTGCCTCTTCATCTCCACCCCTCAGGCTCCCTCCAGTACCTCCTTGGTTTCTCCCTTCTTCTACCCCTCTCACTCTCTTACCCCCCTCCGGGCTCTCCCTCCCTCTCCCCCTGCCCCTCTCTGTGCACCTGCTACCCATCACCCCCCACTGCTAGCTGCCAGTCCCACAACCTGTCCCGTGTGCCATCCCCTCTCCCTGCCCTGGCACGCAGGGTCTTTCTGCAGAACAACCACATCTCGGAGCTGGGACCCGGCCTCTTCTCTCCACTCACCTCTGTACTCTGGCTCTTCTCCAACCGTATCTCCCTGCTGCGTCCCGGAGCCTTCCAGGGCCTGGAGCAACTGGAGGAATTGGACCTGGGTAATAACCCCAGCCTCCCCCCCCTGCAGCCGGACACCTTCCACGGCCTCAGCTCCCTGCGCTCCCTGCACCTGTATCGCTGCCACATTCACAGGCTGCCAGCCGGGCTCTTCCGAGGCCTGACGTCCCTGCGCTACCTGTACCTGCAGCACAACCACCTGACACGGCTACCGGTGAGATATATACACACACACCTGTACCTGCAGCACAACCACCTGACACGGCTACCGGTGAGATATATACACACACACCTGTACCTGCAGCACAACCACCTGACACGGCTACCGGTGAGATATATACACACACCTGTACCTGCAGCACAACCACCTGACACGGCTACCGGTGAGATATATATACACACACCTGTACCTGCAGCACAACCACCTGACACGGCTACCGGTGAGATATATACACACACACACCTGTACCTGCAGCACAACCACCTGACACGGCTACCGGTGAGATATATACACACACACCTGTACCTGCAGCACAACCACCTGACACGGCTACCGGTGAGATATATACACACACCTGTACCTGCAGCACAACCACCTGACACGGCTACCGGTGAGATATATATACACACACCTGTACCTGCAGCACAACCACCTGACACGGCTACCGGTGAGATATATACACACACACCTGTACCTGCAGCACAACCACCTGACACGGCTACCGGTGAGATATATACACACACACCTGTACCTGCAGCACAACCACCTGACACGGCTACCGGTGAGATATATATACACACACCTGTACCTGCAGCACAACCACCTGACACGGCTACCGGTGAGATATATACACACACACACCTGTACCTGCAGCACAACCACCTGACACGGCTACCGGTGAGATATATACACACACACCTGTACCTGCAGCACAACCACCTGACACGGCTACCGGTGAGATATATACACACACCTGTACCTGCAGCACAACCACCTGACACGGCTACCGGTGAGATATATATACACACACCTGTACCTGCAGCACAACCACCTGACACGGCTACCGGTGAGATATATATACACACACCTGTACCTGCAGCACAACCACCTGACACGGCTACCGGTGAGATATATACACACACACCTGTACCTGCAGCACAACCACCTGACACGGCTACCGGTGAGATATATACACACACACCTGTACCTGCAGCACAACCACCTGACACGGCTACCGGTGAGATATATATACACACACACCTGTACCTGCAGCACAACCACCTGACATGGCTACCGGTGAGATATATACACACACCTGTACCTGCAGCACAACCACCTGACACGGCTACCGGTGAGATATATATACACACACCTGTACCTGCAGCACAACCACCTGACACGGCTACCGGTGAGATATATACACACACCTGTACCTGCAACACAACCACCTGACACGGCTACCGGTGAGATATATACACACACCTGTACCTGCAGCACAACCACCTGACACGGCTACCGGTGAGATATATACACACACCTGTACCTGCAGCACAACCACCTGACACGGCTACCGGTGAGATATATACACACACCTGTACCTGCAGCACAACCACCTGACACGGCTACCGGTGAGATATATACACACACCTGTACCTGCAACACAACCACCTGACACGGCTACCGGTGAGATATATATACACACACACCTGTACCTGCAGCACAACCACCTGACACGGCTACCGGTGAGATATATATACACACCTGTACCTGCAGCACAACCACCTGACACGGCTACCGGTGAGATATATATACACCTGTACCTGCAGCACAACCACCTGACACGGCTACCAGTGAGATATATATACACACACACCTGTACCTGCAGCACAACCACCTGACACGGCTACCGGTGAGATATATATACACACACACCTGAACCTGCAGCACAACCACCTGACACGGCTACCGGTGAGATATATATACACCTGTACCTGCAGCACAACCACCTGACACGGCTACCGGTGAGATATATACACACACCTGTACCTGCAGCACAACCACCTGACACGGCTACCGGTGAGATATATACACCCCTGTACCTGCAGCACAACCACCTGACACGGCTACCGGTGAGATATATATACACACCTGTACCTGCAGCACAACCACCTGACACGGCTACCGGTGAGATATATACACACACACACCTGTACCTGCAACACAACCACCTGACACGGCTACCGTTGAGATATATACACACACCTGTACCTGCAGCACAACCACCTGACACGGCTACCGGTGAGATATATATACACACACCTGTACCTGCAGCACAACCACCTGACACGGCTACCGGTGAGATATATATACACACACACACCTTTACCTGCAGCACAACCACCTGACACGGCTACCGGTGAGATATATACACACACACACACCTGTACCTGCAGCACAACCACCTGACACGGCTACCGGTGAGATATATATACACACACCTGTACCTGCAGCACAACCACCTGACACGGCTACCGGTGAGATATATATACACACACACACCTGTACCTGCAGCACAACCACCTGACACGGCTACCGGTGAGATATATACACACAAACACACCTGTACCTGCAGCACAACCACCTGACACGGCTACCGGTGAGATATATATACACACACCTGTACCTGCAGCACAACCACCTGACACGGCTACCGGTGAGATATATATACACCTGTACCTGCAGCACAACCACCTGACATGGCTACCGGTGAGATATACACACACACCTGTACCTGCAGCACAACCACCTGACACGGCTACCGGTGAGATATATACACACACCTGTACCTGCAGCACAACTACCTGACAAGGCTACCGGTGAGATATATATACACCTGTACCTGCAGCACAACCACCTGACACGGCTACCGGTGAGATATATACACACACCTGTACCTGCAGCACAACCACCTGACACAGCTACCGGTGAGATATATACACATACACACACCTGTACCTGCAGCACAACCACCTGACACAGCTACCGGTGAGATATACACACACACACCTGTACCTGCAGCACAACCACCTGACACGGCTACCAGTGAGATATATACACACACACACACACACACCTGTACCTGCAGCACAATCACCTGACACAGCTACCGGTGAGATATATACACACCTGTACCTGCAGCACAACCACCTGACATGGCTACCGGTGAGATATATACACACACACCTGTACCTGCAGCACAAACACCTGACACGGCTACCGGTGAGATATATATACACACACCTGTACCTGCAGCACAACCACCTGACACGGCTACCGGTGAGATATATACACACACCTGTACCTGCAGCACAACCACCTGACACGGCTACCGGTGAGATATATATACACACACCTGTACCTGCAGCACAACCACCTGACACAGCTACCGGTGAGATATATACACACACCTGTACCTGCAGCACAACCACCTGTCACGGCTACCGGTGAGATATATATACACACACCTGTACCTGCAGCACAACCACCTGACACAGCTACCGGTGAGATATATACACACACACCCCTGTACCTGCAGCACAACCACCTGACACGGCTACCGGTGAGATATATACACACCCCTGTACCTGCAGCACAACCACCTAACACGGCTACCAGTGAGATATATACACACACACACACATCTGTACCTGCAGCACAACCACCAGACACGGCTACCGGTGAGATATATACACACACACACACACACACACACATCTGTACCTGCAGCACAACCACCTGACACGGCTACCGGTGAGATATATACACACAGTATATACACACACACCTGTACCTGCAGCACAACCACCTGACACGGCTACCGGTGAGATATATATACACACACACACCTGTACCTGCAGCACAACCACCTGACACGGCTACCGGTGAGATATATATACACACACACACCTGTACCTGCAGCACAACCACCTGACACGGCTACCGGTGAGATATATATACACACACACCCCTGTACCTGCAGCACAACCACCTGACACGGCTACCGGTGAGATATATACACAGACACACCTGTACCTGCAGCACAACCACCTGACACGGCTACCGGTGAGATATATACACACCTGTACCTGCAGCACAACCACCTGACACGGCTACCGGTGAGATATATACACAGACACACCTGTACCTGCAGCACAACCACCTGACACGGCTACCGGTGAGATATATACACACCTGTACCTGCAGCACAACCACCTGACACGGCTACCGGTGAGATATATACACACAGTATATAGACACACACCTGTACCTGCAGCACAACCACCAGACACAGCTACCGGTGAGATATATATATACACACACACACACACACACACCTGTACCTGCAGCACAACCACCAGACACGGCTACCGGTGAGCTATATATATATACACACACACACACACACACACACACACACACACACACACACACACACACACACACACACACACACACACACCCCTGTACCTGCAGCATAACCACCTGACACGGCTACCGGTGAGATATATACACACACACACACACCTGTACCTGCAGCACAACCACCAGACACAGCTACCGGTGAGATATATACACACACACCTGTACCTGCAGCACAACCACCTGACACAGCTACCGGTGAGATATATACACACACACACCTGTACCTGCAGCACAACCACCAGACACAGCTACCGGTGAGATATACACACACACACACACACACACACCTGTACCTGGAGCACAACCACCTGACACAGCTACCGGTGAGATATATAGACACAGTATATACACACACACCTGTACCTGCAGCACAACCACCTGACACGGCTACCAGTGAGATATATATATACACACACACACCTGTACCTGCAGTACAACCACCTGACATGGCTACCGGTGAGATATATACACACCTGTACCTGCAGCACAACCACCTGACACGGCTACCGGTGAGATACAGTATATACACACAGTATATACATACACACCTGTACCTGCAGCACAACCACCTGACACAGCTACCTGAGATACAATATATACACACAGTGATTATTTTTTATAGATAGATAGATGAAAGAGAATGCCTGTTACAGACTACAAAGAATAGATAGTACTTAAATCAGTGTAATAAACTATAATATAACGGCCACTGACGGTACTTGGAATATAATATATGAAACCACAAGAGAAAGTGCCGTAGCACAGATACAGATTAGAGGTTATAACCATCTACACAGGCATATATGAAAGGCACCACAAAACAGGAAACCAAGTGCTAAAGCAGCACACAAAAACAGATGGACTAGGATATTTTGAGATATAGTATAGAAAAAACCTGGAGAAAATCTATGCAGTATCAGCTCAGCAACAGATGGGTGGACCTCAGGGAGTACACATGAGCCCAGATGTACATTTCGCCTGTGATGATGGAGGGGTTAATCAGGCCATTAATAAAGGCATTATACCCGGCTGATTAACCCTAACTCGCATCGGGAGTGAGGGGGTTAAATGTATGTGCACCACACTACTGTATTTGCCCCTGTCCAGCCTTTTTGTCCCCATTTTGCAGCCTGTTCCCTGCCTGCAGTAATGAGAATGCATACACACTGTACTATTGGTTTTTAGACACAAGATGGCGTTGTGAGCGATGAACCAAGCGCTGATTGAAGAAGCGTGGCTGTGTATGGGAGGTCTGCTTTGTAGAATGGGTATCCATTTCTAAGCCCTAGACCTCGTAACAGCAAAGTCAATTGAATAAGTGGCTTGTGGTTAAATCTGAAGTGGTTTTCCGATAGACTGTATCCATGCCTTGTTAGCTCGCGAAACTTGAAAGGGGTAAAGTCAATTGATGTGGGAAGTCGGTCAATTGACGTGAGAACTAGGTGAACTTAGAATCCCACAAGAAAGTCTTTCAATTAAGCGGGCTAACTTGTGAACGGAGACAGATAGCACTCTAATTTTTGGAGTGCAAGTAATGAAACCAGACACACACACATAAAATTTACAGTAGTGGCACCCCCAGAACACCGTTTTCATAAAGTGTAAAATACTGTGAGTTTTAAAATGTACAGACAGGAACAGTTTTTTTCTGTAAGCACGGGAAAAATCCTTTGGCATGTAAATATGCCGAGGGTGAATGAGCTGAGGGTATTTTCCTTCCTGCACTTCAAAGAGCCCCTGATAAGTTGTTAAGTGGGAGACTCTGAGTCTATTGAAGTACAGGGATGAAAAGCCTCAGAGATCCAGTGTGAAAATGGCCGGGATGTTGCCGAGTGCCAGATCCCGGTACTCAGCATGAGCCATTCACACCTTGGGGCCAAACCCCAGACTAAGGGTCGCCAGATAAGGGGTGTACATCCAGAATGGTAAACCGCATAGGTGTCAAGCTGACCCATGCGTGTTACAATCCGGAAAGCCTTTTTTACCCGTTTTGCAAACTCCGGGCAAATCAGGGATTGGTGGGTTAAATGTTCCCAAGGAGGGGATTGGGCACCCATGTTAGTGATAGGATTGTGAACCCTATAACTATACCTGCCGAGCTATCCCCGGTGTGATTCATGATTTAACCAAGCTCTACGCAAGATTTCGTTCAAGCACAGCGGTAGCAGTTCCAGGACGCAAGGGGTTAACAACATAGCAACTAAGGATTTACCCCTACTTCAGGAATTCGTTAGCCCTGGTGACTCCCGAACGAATTCTAACGAACCAGAACAAAATTCCATCAGTTGGCAGAGATATTAGGACCTAGCCAAACGGACTTGAAACCAGAGACTTTGTTTCTTGCACTTTCATTCAAAGGACATTTTATTTTGTTTCCCCATCCTAGTAAGTGTTATATTAAGTGTATTCTGAGGCTTTCGTGTATTTGTCCATCAAGGAAATAAATGACAATTTATTTTGCCCTCCTTGTTGTGTTCAATCGAGAATCCCAAAAATATAAAAGTGTTAATAAGTACTGGTCCACCGTGACATCGCCCCATTAGCTTCATCCGGGGGCTTGATGACCGGGCGTCAGTCTTGGATATTTATGGCGCACCGGCCATGATGATAACCAATGAAGATGCGGGCAGCGTTGGATCGGCGCAATGCGGCGGAGTCCCCCAGTGACCAGTATCCAGTCAGCTGTGCTGCTATAATGAGCTGTGTCATCCCCAATAGAGACATTCAGAAATGGAACACTCCCTCTGATGACACACACCAACGGGAGCTCGCACAAGATGTTGCTAGTACTGCAGCGGCTGATGTATACACATTACAGTGAATGAGTGTCTGCATTAACAAAGGCAAATGAAAACCAACTAATAATCATTTGCCTTTGTAATTGCAGACACGCATTCACTCTAATGTGTATACATCACCCTCTGCCCGATCCATGGCGGTTACCCTCTTGGTTGACGCGAGTTTCTTTACCAGTGTTCTATCCAGTTTGAATTGATGCCATCACGTTTTCTATCCCAGCGATCTAAGGTGGCCTATATCGTGTCCCTGCTAGTTGATGACGCCTTGGCGTGGGCTCCACCCATCTGGGAACAAAGGCCGGACCTCACATGCGACATAGGCCGCTTCACCAAAGAGTTCCGCAGAGTTTGACACTCCCGGATGCAAGGTAACCCGCTGCTTCATCTCTCTTTCATATTACCCAAGGCAGTCATCCCGTGGCCCGGTACTCAGTCGAATTTCGGACTGTAGCCGCTGGAACGATGAGGCATTGGCGGCAACATTATGGCAAGGTCTGTCCGAGAGCCTTAAGGACGAACTTGCTGCACAGGAATGCCCCACGGAACTGGAGGTGCTCATGGACCTATGCATCCGACTGGACTTGAGATTACAGGAAAGAAGGGCCGAGAGAAATCGACACAAGCAAGGTATGCAGTCTCCCTGCAGCCACTACACTGAGGTTCTTAACATCCCTCTTCTGGACCTGGCAGAACCCATGCAGCTCGGAGGCAACAATCTATCGCACGGCGAGAAACAACGCAGACGTAATGATGGACTCTGCCTTTATTGCGGTAATGTTGGACACCAGGTAATTGCTTGCCCCCAAAAGTCGTTAAACACCAAGTCCCCAGCGAGAGCTGGGAGGATCACACTGGGAACATTATCTACTTCTCCTCCCAAGATGCCAACCAGGCTTTTGATACCTATCACCCTAACCAGTGACACCTTCAAGGCCACAACTCGGGCCTTTCTGGATTCTGGGTCAGGGGGAAATTTCATGGACCAGGGGTTTGCAGAAAGAAATCAAATCCCTTTGGCATGTAAATGTCACCCGGTAAGGCTACAGGCGATTGACGGTCGACCCTTACAACTCACCTTTATTTGTCTTCAAACTATCCCTTTTCAGTTGCAGACAGGAGAGGTTCATACCGAAAGAATCCAATTTGATGTCATTTATTCTCCGACCATCGACGTCATCCTGGGACTCCCATGGCTTCAACTACATAACCCTCGGATCGACTGGACAAAGAGCAGCCTTTCTAGTGGAGTTCATGCTGCCTATAGAACTGCTCTGTGCCATCCAAAGGCCTATGTGGGGTTTCAGTACCAGAGGAGGTAACTTCTCATCTGCCTCAAATCTACTCTTCGTATCAGGACGTGTTCAACAAGGGTCAATCTGAGGAGCTTCCACCCCACTAGTCATTCGACTGCCCCATCAACCTTCTACCCTGTTCAGTGCCTCCACAAGGATGTTCTTACCCATTCTCACCTCCAGAGACCAAGGCCATGAAGGATTACATCCAAGAGAACCTGCAAAGGGGCTTCATCCGGAAGTCCACGGCTCCTGCCGGGGCGGGGTTCTTCTTTGTCATGAAAAAGGATGGACCTCTCAGACCATGTATTGATTATCGGGGACTTAAAAAAATCACGATCAAGACTACAAGGTTCCACCATTTTTACTAGATTGGACTTACGAAGAGCCTACAATCTTGTAAGAATCCGACAGGGGGATGAGTGGAAAACGACGTTTAACACCCGGGACGGACATTACGAATACCTTTGTCATGCCTTTCAGCCTTTGTAATGCTCCCGCGGTATTCCAGGACTTTGTCAGCGAGGTTTTCAGGGATCTCCTGGACCAGTACATCATTGTCTATCTAGATGACATTCTAATCTTCTCCAAAACCGCACGTGAACATCCGGGTCATGTAAAACAGGTACTCCAACGACTATGGGAAAATCACTTATTCGCGAAATTGGAGAAGTGTCACTTTCATCAAGACTACGACGTCCTTTCTGGGTTATATCATCTCTGATACTAGCCTTGCCATGGATCCAGCCAAAGTGAAAGCAGTTTTGGATTGGCCTGTCCTACGCCCCTGAAGGCCGTACAACAGTTCTTAGGCTTCGTAAATTACTACCGAAGGTTCATACAAAACTTTTCAGTCATAGTAGCACCCATTACGACGTTGACACAGAAAGGAGTTGATCCGGCACTTGGTCTCCTGCAGCCCTTCAAGCATTCGAGAAGCTAAAAACAGCCTTTGTGTCAGCCTCTGTTCTCGTGCATCCTCCACGCTCGAGGTGGACGCTTCAGATGTTGGGGCCAGGGCAATTTTGTCCCAAAGGAAAACTCCACAAGCCAAACTACACCCGTGTGTTGTTTTTAAAAAAAAATCTCGCCTGCCGAAAAGAATTACGACGTGGGCAATTGTGAACTGTTGGCCATCAAGATGGCCTTGGAGGAATGGAGGCATTTGCTCGAGGGCACTGAAAATCCTGTAACTATACTGGCGGATCATAAAAACCTTTTATATATCGAAGACGCTCGTCGCATGGGGTCGCGATAAGCCCGATGGTCACTTTTTTTCCCTCAATTTAATTTAATAATTTCTTATCTACCAGGTTCTAAAAACGTAAAGGCAGACACCCTCTCCCATCAATTTCTCGTAGAAGAACAGGGCTGAGGACCGACAGGAAACCATACTTCCCCCATCATGTATCATCTCTGCTAATACATTTGATTCTATGGAGGACATCGCAAGAGGTCAGTCTGATATTCCGGAGGGTCTCAAAGTTCCAGAGGACGTCTCTTCACCGCACTAGCCTATCGTCAAAAGGTATTGGAATGGGGTCATTTATCTAAAAGCTCCAGTCATCCAGGTACAAGGAGAACTGTTGATCTTCTGGAACTGACCTTTTGGTGGCCAGGGATGCGTAAGGACCTAAAGGAATTTGTCACCTCATGTTCTACTTGTGCTCAAAACAAAACTCCCCTGTATCGGGCCATATGGGTTGCTGCAGCCTCTCCCAATTCTGGATCACCCATGGACTCATCTTTCCATGGATTTCATCATGGAACTACCCATATCCAAAGGATGGAATACCATTCTGGTGGTGGTCGACCGGTTTTCCAAGCAGGCCCATTTCATCCCCCTCAAGAGCCTACCCAAAGCTCTCAAACTATCGGAAATATTTATTAAGGAAGTATTTCGTCTTCATGGGGTTCCCCAAGTTATTGTGGCGGACTGAGGCTCCCAATTTATCTCTAAATTTTGGCAGGCCTTTTGCAAACAACTGGGAATCTCTCTTCACTTTTCTTCCGGCTATCACCCTCAGACTAATGGTCAGACGGAGTGGACGAATCAATCACTTGAACAGTTCATCCGCTGGTTCATTTCTGATACCCAGGACAGCTGGGTAGATCTCTTGCCGTGGGCCGAATTTTGTCATAATCTACGTATTGAATCGACTCCGGACTCACCATTTTTTTCCAACTTTGGCTTCCATCCCTCAACTCTTCCTACTGCAGACCCTGGATCTGGGCTACCAGCAGCGGATAATAGGATCCTGCGTCTTCAAGAGTCATGGAGAAAGATTCAAGAGAATCTCAGAAAGACAAATCTCTATGCAGAAGAAGCATGCTGACCCGCATCACTGAGAAGCACCTACTTACAATCTGGAGCAAAAGGTATGGCTGTCCACTAAGAATATCCGGCTGAAGGTTCCCACAGCAAAATTGGCACCTACAGTACCGACCAAGTTTATTCTAAAACGGCTAGAGCCGCAAGCCGCGAGGTTTCCCGGCTTTGATGGCGAATCCCCTCGGCGTGCGCGCAGTCACGCTTCATCGGGAGCGTGCGCGCACGGCATGCGTGCGGGGAGCCCTGGTGTCCCGCGATGTGGGGGATGCGGTGGGGGGCTCCGGGGGACCCGGTGGACCCGGAGAGGGGAGGGGGGTGCCTCGATCGGAGGACCGATCCTCCGAGGCTCCAGCGCGCGCACGGGACACCTCGGCGCGCGCCCGGTATCTGTCGCGGACGAGACCGGGTAAATGTTAGAATAAACTCAGCCGCGACAGTAGATATATTGGCCCATTTTCTGTCATCGAGAAGGTCCATCCGGTGGCCAACCTGCTACGGTTGCCAGCTTCCATGAAAATTCCTTCAGTATTCCACACCTCATTATTCAAACCTTCTGTACAGAACTCTCAGTCTCCTGCTTTGTGTCTCCCCCTGAACCCCTATTGGTTTAAGAACAATCGGAATTCGAAGTCCAGACCATTCTGGATTCCAGAATTTCCAGAGGGAAGATACAATAACTGGTCCATTGGAGGGGCTTCGGTCCCGAGGAGCGTTCATGGATTCCCATGGACCAACTACACGCTCCTAGGCTCTTTAAGGCCTTTCATCAAAGGTTTCCCTCCAATCCCTCCCTGGGACGACCGCAGGTCTCCCCTGAAGGGGGGGTACTGTGATGATTTGACCTCAACCCGCCCCTGTGATGTGTCCCATGACGGGTGATGCACCTCACTCTGAGGTTCTGCACAGGAGTTGTGCTGTCAGTCGAGGGGACACCTCATGGATCGGACTTAGGCCCCGACACGGGACATACGAGGGGTTAACTCCACATCTGTGGTGCACTCCGCCCCTGCCTATCACTGGACAACCTATCTGTAATTATTCATGACTCATTGCCTGCAAGCCTTTCCATTGGCTCCCTGCTCCATATATGCTCAGCCAGCCCTGAGGCAAATTGGCTGAGCATAAACTTCTGTTTATGTTTCAAAGTGCTTGCCTCAAGCATCCTGCTGCCCTGCTGTTGCTCTTGCATTCTGCCTTGATTTCTGTTACCTTTGACCTCAGCTTGTACCCGGAATGCTGCCTTCTCTGACCCCTGACCTTGACTTGTATTTGGACTCCCACCTTCTCTACTCCTGGACCCCGGCTACGCACAACGACCACCCGACTTCTCCAATCCTAGACCACGGCAAGTATCACGACTATTCTGACCTCTCCTACCTTGACCCGGCTACACGACCTTTACTCTGCACTCCGGATGTGGTTACGCAGTTGTGGATCGGTGTATATCACTATCACCACCTCCCGTCCTGTTTGTGGTGAGCACTCGTTACAGGTGCCCTCTCAAACCATCACAATATATATATATATATTTAATTGCTTCCACCACAAAAAAAGTATGTCAAGATTCACTCGCAGGGTTTTTCGTCCCTGTTTACTAAGAAAAATATGCACTTAGCACACAAACATCTTTTGTAGCAAAATGTGTCCGAAAATGTAACCACTCTCTCTAAACGTGTGTAGCCCTTGTACCCCCTGGGTACTGAAACTACCTGTGCTGCTGTCACCTGTTCGGCTCACAAGAGGCCTGAGCCTCCACTACTGGGAGCCTGTGGTATACTTATCTTATGCAGCGCCTCCACCGGCGAGAAATCCCAGCGTAGTGGGAGGAGCTCCTCACCGGAACTGATATACACAATAATTACACACGATGGTATAAGAACAGTATTTACTAAACATATAATTTGCATGTGCCATATCATAACACAGCCACAGAATATGACCCAATAGTTTCTCTACAGTGTAAGAGTTCCTATGCACTATTGCCTTTCCCTACAGCGTACACATAGAGTTTCTCTACAGTGAGTCAGGGAACAATCTGGGACCTTGCGGCAATTCTGGCCTAGCCCACCGAAGCACTGCTCCGGGGCCCTGCCTGCGCGCTCTCTGTCCCAACCTTGACTGCCCCTTCCTGTCCCAGCATGCAATCCTCTTTCCTTTCCTTCCCAGAGGTATCAGCCTTTTCATTGGCTCCCTGGCGTCAGGTGGTACTCAGCCCCTAAGCACTATGGGACCTATAGTCCCCACGGGGCCTATACTGCATTGGGGCCACGTGCGCATAGTATTCTGCGCCTGCGCGACTATGATGGCCGACTGTCCCCTGCGCATGCGCGACCTTTCGGGAGTGCGCGCGCAACAATGGCGGCACCCAGCAAAGGGAGCCGCCGGCATGCCTGTCGCCCCGCCTGCAATACTCCCTACAACAGCGGAGGTAAGGGGGTGACACCGGGGAACCAGAGGGGACACCTGGCTGCACGTGCAAAGTTCAATCAGAGCCCCAAGTTTTTATCCTAAAACTTATTTAATTGAAAACAAGATAGACCCGCCTTCCGGGAGCCCCCCCTTCCGGGAGCCCCCCCCTTCCGGGAGCCCCCCCCCCCGGGAGCCCCCCCTTCCGGGAGCCCCCCCCTTCCGGGAGCCCCCCCTTCCGGGAGCCCCCCCTTCCGGGAGCCCCCCCCTTCCGGGAGCCCCCCCCCCGGGAGCCTCCCCTTCCGGGAGCCCCGCCTTCCGGGAGCCCCCCCCTTCCGGGAGCCCCCCCTTCCGGGAGCCCCCCCCTTCCATCAATCTCTAGCCAGTGACATTTTTATGACTCAAGGAAAAAAATAACTTTTAAAAAGCTGCATTGACGTTTGGGACATTTTATATCTTTATCCCTATAATTCTTGGGACATTCTATATCTTTATCCCTATAATTCTTGGGACATTCTATATCTTTATCCCTATAATTCTTGGGACATTCTATATCTTTATCCCTATAATTCTTGGGACATTCTATATCTTTATCCCTATAATTCTTGGGACATTCTATATCTTTATCCCTATAATTCTTGGGACATTCTATATCTTTATCCCTATAATTCTTGGGACATTCTATATCTTTATCCCTATAATTCTTGGGACATTCTATATCTTTATCCCTATAATTCTTGGGACATTCTATATCTTTATCCCTATAATTCTTGGGACATTCTATATCTTTATCCCTATAATTCTTGGGACATTCTATATCTTTATCCCTATAATTCTTGGGACATTCTATATCTTTATCCCTATAATTCTTGGGACATTCTATATCTTTATCCCTATAATTCTTGGGACATTCTATATCTTTATCCCTATAATTCTTGGGACATTCTATATCTTTATCCCTATAATTCTTGGGACATTCTATATCTTTATCCCTATAATTCTTGGGACATTCTATATCTTTATCCCTATAATTCTTGGGACATTCTATATCTTTATCCCTATAATTCTTGGGACATTTTATATCTTTATCCCTATAATTCTTGGGACATTCTATATCTTTATCCCTATAATTCTTGGGACATTCTATATCTTTATCCCTATAATTCTTGGGACATTCTATATCTTTATCCCTATAATTCTTGGGACATTCTATATCTTTATCCCTATAATTCTTGGGACATTCTATATCTTTATCCCTATAATTCTTGGGACATTCTATATCTTTATCCCTATAATTCTTGGGACATTCTATATCTTTATCCCTATAATTCTTGGGACATTCTATATCTTTATCCCTATAATTCTTGGGACATTCTATATCTTTATCCCTATAATTCTTGGGACATTCTATATCTTTATCCCTATAATTCTTGGGACATTCTATATCTTTATCCCTATAATTCTTGGGACATTCTATATCTTTATCCCTATAATTCTTGGGACATTCTATATCTTTATCCCTATAATTCTTGGGACATTCTATATCTTTATCCCTATAATTCTTGGGACATTCTATATCTTTATCCCTATAATTCTTGGGACATTCTATATCTTTATCCCTATAATTCTTGGGACATTCTATATCTTTATCCCTATAATTCTTGGGACATTCTATATCTTTATCCCTATAATTCTTGGGACATTCTATATCTTTATCCCTATAATTCTTGGGACATTCTATATCTTTATCCCTATAATTCTTGGGACATTCTATATCTTTATCCCTATAATTCTTGGGACATTCTATATCTTTATCCCTATAATTCTTGGGACATTCTATATCTTTATCCCTATAATTCTTGGGACATTCTATATCTTTATCCCTATAATTCTTGGGACATTCTATATCTTTATCCCTATAATTCTTGGGACATTCTATATCTTTATCCCTATAATTCTTGGGACATTCTATATCTTTATCCCTATAATTCTTGGGACATTCTATATCTTTATCCCTATAATTCTTGGGACATTCTATATCTTTATCCCTATAATTCTTGGGACATTCTATATCTTTATCCCTATAATTCTTGGGACATTCTATATCTTTATCCCTATAATTCTTGGGACATTCTATATCTTTATCCCTATAATTCTTGGGACATTTTATATCTTTATCCCTATAATTCTTGGGACATTCTATATCTTTATCCCTATAATTCTTGGGACATTCTATATCTTTATCCCTATAATTCTTGGGACATTCTATATCTTTATCCCTATAATTCTTGGGACATTCTATATCTTTATCCCTATAATTCTTGGGACATTCTATATCTTTATCCCTATAATTCTTGGGACATTCTATATCTTTATCCCTATAATTCTTGGGACATTCTATATCTTTATCCCTATAATTCTTGGGACATTCTATATCTTTATCCCTATAATTCTTGGGACATTCTATATCTTTATCCCTATAATTCTTGGGACATTCTATATCTTTATCCCTATAATTCTTGGGACATTCTATATCTTTATCCCTATAATTCTTGGGACATTCTATATCTTTATCCCTATAATTCTTGGGACATTTTATATCTTTATCCCTATAATTCTTGGGACATTCTATATCTTTATCCCTATAATTCTTGGGACATTCTATATCTTTATCCCTATAATTCTTGGGACATTCTATATCTTTATCCCTATAATTCTTGGGACATTCTATATCTTTATCCCTATAATTCTTGGGACATTCTATATCTTTATCCCTATAATTCTTGGGACACCATCGTCACTGTTGTGTCTGTATAATTAACATACACGCGGACATTTCAGTTTTGCCAACACAACTTTTACATGCAGATATCTGCGATATAACATAGACCGACTCCTCACTCTTGGTATCAATTTCATCAGCTGAGTTCCCTGGTGATAAATACACATTCCACGTCCGTGGGAACAGGAAGCGTACGCCGGATATCTCATATTTAGGGAACTTGGTCATATCTGGTTGGTGGATATTTCTAGAATGTGAGGTCTTCTTTGAAGCTGAACCCCAGAACCTCTGGTAAAGTCACCAGACTTCTAATATAGACATGTGATGTAAGTGGGCGGTCCCTGATAACCCAGGCTAGGCTCACTTCTAGATGCACAGAACACCAGGGCAGGTGGGTGATTCCCACCCAGAACACCAGGGCAGGTGGGTGATTCCCACCCAGAACACCAGGGCAGGTGGGTGATTCCCACCCAGAACACCAGGGCAGGTGGGTGATTCCCACACAGAACACTAAGGCAGGTGGGTGATTCCCACACAGAACACTAAGGCAGGTGGGTGATTCCCACACAGAACACTAAGGCAGGTGGGTGATTCCCACCCAGAACACCAGGGCAGGTGGGTGATTCCCACACAGAACACTAAGGCAGGTGGGTGATTCCCACACAGAACACTAAGGCAGGTGGGTGATTCCCACACAGAACACTAAGGCAGGTGGGTGATTCCCACACAGAACACTAAGGCAGGTGGGTGATTCCCACACAGGACACCAGGGCAGGTGGCTGATTCCCACCCAGAACTCCAAGGCAGGTGGCTGATTCCCACCCAGAACACCAGGGCAGGTGGGTGATTCCCACCCAGAACACCAGGGCAGGTGGGTGATTCCCACACAGAACACTAAGGCAGGTGGGTGATTCCCACACAGAACACTAAGGCAGGTGGGTGATTCCCACACAGAACACTAAGGCAGGTGGGTGATTCCCACACAGAACACTAAGGCAGGTGGGTGATTCCCACACAGGACACCAGGGCAGGTGGCTGATTCCCACCCAGAACTCCAAGGCAGGTGGCTGATTCCCACACAGAACACCAGGCCAGGTGGCTGATTCCCACACAGAACACTAAGGCAGGTGGGTGATTCCCACACAGAACACCAGGCCAGGTGGCTGATTCCCACCCAGAACACCAGGGCAGGTGGGTGATTCCCACCCAGAACACCAGGGCAGGTGGCTGATTCCCACCCAGAACACCAGGGCAGGTGGCTGATTCCCACCCAGAACACCAAGGCAGGTGGCTGATTCCCACCCAGAACACCAGGCCAGGTGGCTGATTCCCACCCAGAACACCAGGCCAGGTGGCTGATTCCCACACAGAACACCAGGCCAGGTGGCTGATTCCCACACAGAACACCAAGGCAGGTGGGTGATTCCCACACAGACACCAGGGCAGGTGGGTGAATCCCACCCAGAACACCAGGGCAGGTGGGTGATTCCCACCCAGAACACCAGGGCAGGTGGGTGATTCCCACCCAGAACACCAGGGCAGGTGGCTGATTCCCACACAGAACACTAAGGCAGGTAGGTGATTCCCACACAGAACACCAGGCCAGGTGGCTGATTCCCACCCAGAACACCAGGGCAGGTGGGTGATTCCCACACAGAACACAAAGGCAGGTGGCTGATTCCCACCCAGAACACCAGGCCAGGTGGGTGATTCCCACACAGAACACCAGGCCAGGTGGCTGATTCCCACCCAGAACACCAGGCCAGGTGGCTGATTCCCACCCAGAACACCAGGGCAGGTGGGTGATTCCCACACAGACACCAGGGCAGGTGGGTGATTCCCACACAGACACCAGGGCAGGTGGCTGATTCCCACCCAGAACACCAGGGCAGGTGGCTGATTCCCACACAGAACACCAGGGCAGGCGGCTGATTCCCACACAGAACACCAAGGCAGGTGGCTGATTCCCACACAGAACACCAGGGCAGGTGGCTGATTCCCACCCAGAACACCAGGGCAGATGGGTGATTCCCACCCAGAACACCAGGGCAGGTGGGTGATTCCCATCCAGAACACCAGGGCAGGTGGCTGATTCCCACCCAGAACACCAGGGCAGGTGGCTGATTCCCACACAGAACACCAGGGCAGGTGGGTGATTCCCACCCAGAACACCAGGGCAGGTGGCTGATTCCCACCCAGAACACCAGGGCAGGTGGCTGATTCCCACACAGAACACCAGGGCAGGTGGGTAATTCCCACACAGAACACCAAGGCAGGTGGCTGATACCCACACAGAACACCAGGGCAGGTGGCTGATTCCCACCCAGAACACCAGGGCAGGTGGGTGATTCCCACTCAGAACACCAGGGCAGGTGGGTGATTCCCACCCAGAACACCAGGGCAGGTGGCTGATTCCCACACAGAACACCAGGGCAGGTGGCTGATTCCCACACAGAACACCAGGGCAGGTGGCTGATTCCCACACAGAACACCAGGGCAGGTGGCTGATTCCCACCCAGAACACCAGGCCAGGTGGGTGATTCCCACACAGAACGCCAGGTGGCTGATTCCCACACAGAACACCAGGCCAGGTGGGTGATTCCCACACAGAACACCAGGCCAGGTGGCTGATTCCCACACAGAACACCAGGGCAGGTGGCTGATTCCCACACAGAACACCAGGGCAGGTGGGTGATTCCCACACAGAACACCAGGCCAGGTGGCTGATTCCCACACAGAACACCAGGCCAGGTGGGTGATTCCCACACAGAACACCAGGGCAGGTGGCTGATTCCCACACAGAACACCAGGCCAGGTGGCTGATTCCCACCCAGAACACCAGGGCAGGTGGGTGATTCCCACACAGAACACCAGGGCAGGTGGCTGATTCCCACACAGAACACCAGGGCAGGTGGGTGATTCCCATAAAGACAATACATATATTTTTAAGGCCTACAACTAAAATTAACCCCTGGTGTGCCATGTTTATTAAAATAGTGAATATGTTATGCCATTTTCTTTACAATATATATAAGATAAAAGCCGGCACACAAAGACTGAGGGACATAGTGGCCTTGAAGCGCGCTGAGCCGCGCTCCTGCTCTGCCTCGCCTGCTGAAAATGATGCTTTTCCTGTCCTTGCAGGCGAGGCAGTGAGCGCGCTCAAGGGGCGGGGCGGAGGCGTGCCAGGAGGCGGAGTGGGAGGCGGGGCTAGTCCCCCGCTCCCATTGGACGGGAGCGGTCATGTGACCGCTCCTCCGCTTCCCCGAGCGGCAAATTTCAAACTTGGGTGTCTGTTCCAAGTTTCTCAGCCTCCGCACGCATCACCGCGCATGCGGAGGGAGAAACTATAGCCGCGCTGATTACAGATGCAGGGGCTTTGTGCATCTGTTCAGCGCGGCTCAGCCCGCCTCAGCGATGCTGAGTGCACTATGTCCTGGGCCTTAAGCCAAATATGCAATTATTTATGAAAATAAAACTCAAGAGCCGAAATATTGACCAGTTTTTTAATTAAATAGTGATTATTTTGCTTAGGTCCTGGTGTGCGCACACGCACGAATTCACATACGAGAGGAGAGAAGCTGAGGGGTACCACCATGTATATAGATCTGTATATAGTTACGGTATGAGCTCTCCCCCAGTGCTCGCGCGCCACACCCCTTACCTTTTGTGCCGGTCAATTGAAGCCACAGGGTTATGGGATGTCACGTGACCCTGTTGCCATGGTGACGGGCATCAAATGATGCCACAGGGTCATGTGACGTCACATGACTCGCGGTGTCTTTAAGCCGGCTGAAGCAAGGTAAGAAAGTTACATTTAATTTAAATGCCTTGGTGAAGAGCACGGGGCCTCTGTAACTGCCACACCCCCCAAAAAAAATCTCGCACCCCTTAGCTTGTGCACCCCTGCCCTAGGGGTTAGTCCAGCCTGTAGCCCTGAAACTATAGTGAAAGAGCAGTAACCAGAAGCCATAGGCACATCCCTGTAGTGAGCACCCCAAGGGAATAACGTGGGTGAGTTGGAGTGGAAGATTATCTGTGTCACCCCAGCCAGGACACAGCAGAGAGGGGATAACACACCACAGAGCACAAAGTGACTGCTGCCTTCAGAAGGAAGAGGTAGGGCAGCCCGAGCAGGGACCCGGGACGAAACCTTCATAAAGTACCCAAGGAGCGTTATCATTAATGTATATTCATGCAACTATTGAACAAGGGATGCGCCGCCCCGGGATGCTGGACTGTTTGAAAGAACAATGGCGCTTCTTTAACAAGGAGCATTGTGCGTCATTGTGACGATAGCCTGTCACAGGTATTAAGGTTACACAAATCACTGGGTTGAACTGAACGAGGCTTAGATATAATAAAGTATAGTTATTCCTTTGGATAGGTGAACACACGAATAATACAGTAACAGACAAGAAGTACACTTACTTTGGGGTTGGGGAATGAGAAGTATGAAGCATAACAATTATCTCGCAATCAGGTAACAATCAGATGATATCAGAAGACAAAGGATAAAGGGTGGACAACAGTTTATAAACCTTTTGTGCCCTATCCTTAACATTGACTACAGTGGATTGGTCTTCAATTAACTCTAGCCACTCATTAACGTGGGAACACATTTTGACACATGCCCCCCTGCTAGTTGGTACATGCGCAGTAGAGCTCTTGGGTCTCATTTCTGTAACCCCTCCTCTGCATCAGGAATGCCAGCTAGTCTACCAGATTGGATTCCTGGCAGGATATTCTTTGTTGTGAGGTGTGAAATGGAACACTTGAAGACTGCTCTGGTTTGAGTAATCTCCGCCCTCATGCAAACAGTGGAGGTGACAAAATCCTTTGAACCATACTTAAGTTCTAGACATTGGGTCGCCTTTCTGGCCATATGCTACCCTGGTATGCAAAGGAATTTCCTCTGGGTTTTACCCATATCTTGGAACACAGTATGAAAGATAAAACATGAACATATTAAAATATCCGGTTCCGTTGGGTCCAGCAGGTCCAAACTTCCCAGTTCTCAATGCCGGAACTGGGACACCCTATGGTCCAATTTGAGACTTGCTACGACCTTCGGTACCGGAGATACACAAATACACTTAAAACCGTTTCACATTTTAATACAAAAATCTCCGCTGTAAATTAAATCACGGTTTTTCACTAAATCCCCATTGAAAACAACGGGCTTTGCCGCCATAGACTTTCAATGGCAAACCGCCGCCATTGGCGGCTATGGGAATCCCCGCCATAGACTTTCAACGGGGCGACGCCGCCGTTGAAGTCAATGGGGTTTTTCCGCCGTAGCCGGTCAATGGAGATTGGCCGCCATTGGAGTCTATGGGAAAAGTCCCGAACTTTCAAGGGGGTCCATACTCCGTCGGGTTGGTCCAAGAGGGTCAAGGATGGTTCTGCAGCGATGCTGGAGCAGTGGCTACAGATACCCCAAACCCTGATCCTCTGGACCCTCCGGAACCGGAGCTATGGATTATCAAATTTCAGCGTTTGACACTTAGCCGTTTTCCTGGGCCGTTTCTGCCGCCGCCATTGGAACCTATGGCGCGACCCGCTCTTCTCGGTTCGACCCTTATCGGGGGTCCAGGATACGGGGACCCGGTTGTGGTCGAGTGGGGGGGAGGTTTAGGAACTAGGGGCAGAAACAATTTTATTTCTACACTGGCGACACACTTTATTCGAGCTCGGCTAGTCCCACGAATTCGGGTATACCCGGGTGTATTGAGGTTTGTGACTGTTTTCTGCCCGAGTGCATTGAGGTATTTTCCAAGCAGGGATTGAAGCATTTTATTCCCGCTGGCTGCAATACTGCACAGTATATATATATATACTGCATTACAATTCATGAATTTATGCCATCTGGTAGACACGCGAAGTATTGCAGCCTATTAAATCCTAATCATTATCATTTAACAGATCAGCCGCCCGTCAGCCAGGCATGAACCCAGGCTGGGAAGGCAAACGCAACGGGGCTTGCCAGAGGTGAGGAGCGGCGCATTCCAGGTATCTGCCAGGTACATACTGGGTATTTGCTCGAATAAAGTGTGTCGGTGCAGTAGGTGCTCTAGAACTGTTTATTCCCACGCCACTTGTCGTTGAACTTGTTAAGTGATCAAAGCTCTCCTATTGAAAATGTATCCGCTTCGCGGTTAAGCGGTTTGGACGGCAGTCAACTCGTTCCTGGAAAGCTCTTTCGAGGATTCTCCATTGAAGTCAATGGGCCCATTGACTTACAATGGGAAACCGCCGCTCTTCCTCTCGGACGCCATCTGCTGGTCTTCTCAGGAAACAGGACCCAGCAGCAAGATTCACCATTGAAAACCATGGAGCTCCAATGGCGGCCTATGGGAGCCTGCAAAATGGTGCCTGAAAAGGTGGGAAAATTACACAAAGGGCTATAATCACTAAACAACTATTAACCCTTGTGCTCCCGGATGGATCCTAGTGTGTGTGTGATGCAGACACTGATTAAACCAGATGTTACAATGAAACGGGAACAGGGGAATACACATTTACATGTCACAACAGGGGTTAAATCACAGTTCTGGACCTCAGCCCAGTTAACCCCTTGTCTCCCTGGTGAGGTCAGGGGATGGCCAAATGAGGTGCAAGCCTTTTAATACCAGGCCACCCTTTTCTCCCTCTACAGTCATTGCAAGTGATTTAACTGTCTAGAGTCTGGCGAGAAAGAGCTGAAGTGCAGACATTTTACAGCGCAGAAAATGAAAAATGTAAATCTTTAAAGAATCAAGTGGGCGAGTATTCTGTGAAAACCCGGCTAAATTAGTTATATTTGGGGCACCAGGACTGTGAGTCCCGGACATTGTGCGCCCAGCCTATGAAAGACTATAGCGTGTGTAACAGGGGCACGCCTGTTATCAAAAGATACAGCTGTCGGGTGTCGGCCAGGTAGTTAATGCCTGTGTGAGGAAGGCCGGGCTGCTAACAAGCAATGGTATAAAGGGCAGGAAAAGGAAGTGTTTGTCTCTCTCCCCTGCGGTAACGGACGTGCTCGCCACAAACTGGAACCGGACCGCGGGGCTGAGGTGGGGATGTGAATACACCGACCTTTAGACCACGAAGCCGGTTCTGGATTGCGCAGTACGTAGTCAATCGTAGCCGGTCCGGGGTTGGAGAAGGCAGGGTAATCCATGGACAAGCCGGGGTCAGAGTTGGAGACAGAGTAGTCGATATCCAGGTTGGGGTTCGGCAACGGGTAGGCTGAAATGAAGTGCTTCAGCGCAGCAGATGAAGGGTGGGAATGGCCTCTGCGCGAGGAGCGGGAGTGGCCCATGATAAAGGACTCTGCAAGGGGAGAATGCAGGCTGGGCACCACAGGGTAGTACTGGGAGACCAGCGCTTCAGCACAGGAACCAGACCTCTGCATGGAGGGAATGCAGCAGGTCTCAGGAACAAGGCAAGGTTAGCACTGGGAGACCAGCGCTTCAGCACAGGAACCAGGAAGCAGACCTCTGCGTGGAGGGAATGCAGCAGGTCTCAGGAACAAGGCAAGGCAAGGTAGCTTGTGGCAAACACAGTTACATCCAAGTCAAACTTGGTTTATGCTCAGCAATGAGGGAAAAGGAGAGCCCAGAATAAGAAGGAAAGGGAGCCAATCCAAAGACAGGGGTGTGTGGGAATTCCTCAAATGACAGAGCAGAGAGACAGAGCTGCAGTGATTGCACGCACAGGTGATAGTGCTTGCAATTCCAAGGGGGGGTCTGTCTGAGAGATCACCAACTCTGCAAGAGTGAGCTCCAGCCAAACCCAGGAATGGATTCCTCACACCTGCTCTGCGTACAGTCCGCCTGCAACTGCAAGAAAAGCATGGGGGGTGCAGTAAAACTGCGGAAATTTCAAGCAAAGAATGGGACATCAGTATCCCTGATGCGCCCGAGTCTTCCAAAGTAAAGAGAAAGAAAAGAGGTTCTCAGCTTACCGTAGAAGTTACAGACACATCCGCTGAAGACCCAGCGACATCAGAAGGGGGCCCGAGATGCCCTGCAGCCTAAAGTGACTGGCAGGTTTGTCCAGAGGTCCCAAGGCAGAAATCAAATACCCCGAAGAAATGTCTGTCCGGTTCTGACAGTGAGAACCCCTCAACAAGCAATACCAGGGGAGCGGAGCCTGCGTGTCCTGATCTGTGTGACTGGTTGTATTAAGTGCGGACCTAGAAACAGAAGGGAAGTGTTGTGTATACTAGCCCGGGTGGCTGAATTTGGGGAATGTACTGCCTGATTGAGCCAGTAGTGGGTGTGGTTAGTTGATTGCTAACCTAACACACCTGGTTGCTGTGTGTGTCCCTAAGTTCAATGGGAGATGCAGGCACTCATAAAAAGGTAATAAGAAGATACTTGGCTGCCGCTGCACTGTACCATAGAGGGAGTCCAAGGATCCCAGAAATAGCAATAGGTAAACAGGGAGATACGGGCACACGAGCTTAATCAAAAGATATTTATTGTGCCATCAAACCAATATTTCGGCAGAATTGTACTGCCTTTGTCAAGGTGTGGACTACATAGTGATAACAAACACATTTATACCCTAATGCACTTACCTCATCACGCTCCGCCCGCAATCCCCAGCGATGACAGTAGGCGTCAGCACACCTGCGTCATCAGGAGGCGGCGTTGGCTGGGGATGGCGGGTTTCTTGGCACAATAAATATCTTTTGATTAAGCCTGTGTGCCTGCATCTCCCTGTTTACTTATTGTGTGTCCCTAGAAGCTTCTAACTAACAACACATAAATAATCAGATGATTACATAAAGCTCCCTATAATTGCACTCTGGATAGGTGACATTGATAGTACAACGTCATCTGTCAAGGGGCCACTGAATGGCCTATTCCCTTATTAGGGTAAGCCGCAAAGGTCACACTCAAATGAAAATAAAAAACTTTTAATCCGTAATGTTTAAAAACAACGAGACACCATAAAAATGCATACACAATGCATATTAAAATCCCCAAATGTGTGTGGGCACAGAAGCAGGCAAAGGACTCTCAATGTCCAGAGCCTAAGGATAGGCTGACACAATACTGCATAGATCCACACAGTAAGTATGTGTGGTTGCGTGACCAAAGTTAAATAAAGCAATGGTATGCTGCAGTAGATAATGGAGTATCAAACACTCCTCGGTTAGGTGAAATACAACCTGATTGTAAGCGTGTCAGCGGCTGCAGTTCCAGGAAGTGATCGGGACTGATCGTGCCTTCTCCACAAGCCGCGTGGACGTCAGCGTGATGACGTCACGCGTACCCCGACGTACGTTTCGCGCGTCACAGCGCGCTTTCTCAAGGGGGAGGAGTAACAAACATGATATGGTTAGACCTTATATACACCTCCCTGAAGGGGAGGGGCGGGCAGTGGATGCGAGACAAACGTATACGCGCATCATAGGGAACGCATAGACCCTAACAGAACATAAAAGAATCAATGGGAAGGGGGAAATAAGGGGGGATGGAATCCTTAGTAACAAATAGAGTGATTCAAGGGGTAATAAGAGGCTCAGAGGGTACAGGGGCCAGTGTATGTGTGTTAGATGTAGAATTGTACTACTTTGGGCGAAACCGCCTATAAAGTCAAAACGGTTCCTATTAAGCTGATGTTAATTAATACTGTATACCTGGATCCCTCTAACCCCTTATGATGCATCAGGTTGGGCACAATGCTGGATAATAATAATGGTAGTAGACACTTGATGGCATGTTGGCACGAAGGCAGATATGTGTGCTAATGTAGGAATGAACGAAGCCGCCTTAAGAGTCAAAACGGCTCCTGCTAAGCTGATGTAAATATATCCTATATACCTGGATCCCTCTAACCCCTTTTACAGAAACGAAGAGAAGATAAAACCTTCATTGAGGCCATGTGGTGCCAGTGTCTTTAATGCATGTATCCATCGACATTCGCATTGGCGTAGCTTCATGTCCCAGTTGCCCTTGCGTGGGCCCCAGGGCACATGAGCTATCCCAATGAACCCAAGATTGGAGGAGTCTCCCTGATGTTCTTCATTTATGTGCCTGGCAACAGGTGTGTCAAGTTTGTTCCTGATGGAGCCAAGGTGTTCTAAAATGCGTACCTTGAATGCTCTGTGAGTTTCGCCCACGTATTGTTTGCCACAGGAGCATTGGATGAGATATACAACTCCTGTGGTAAGGCAATTTATGAAGTCTTTAATGATGTAAGATTGGTGTAATGTTGAGTCCATAAATGTTTTTGTAACTTTAATCGATGGACAGGCCTTACATCGCCCACAGGTGTATGTCCCCTTAGGTTTGTTACCCAACCATGTACGTGAGGGTCTGGTCTGAAAGTGACTTCTCACTAAGCGATCGCGAAGATTACGCGCTCTGCGGCTTGTCATATTAGGTGTTGATTTTAATATTTTTGCCAAATCCTCATCTTGAAGCAAGATGTGCCAATGTTTGGTTAGGATTTGGCGGATGGTATGCCATTGGTTACAGTAAGTGCCAATGTTTGGTTAGGATTTGGCGGATGGTTACAGCCATTGGTTACAGTAAGTGCCAATGTTTGGTTAGGATTTGGCGGATGGTTACAGCCATTGGTTACAGTAAGTACCAATGAAGCGTATGGTTTGTAATCTGTTGTCTGTTGGTTTGATACGATCAGTCAGTAGGCCGGTCGGGGTGTACGTGTCAGTAGGCTGGGTCGGGGTGTATTGACTGCTCTGTGGTGTGTGGCCTGTGTGGCCTGTGTGGCCTTTTTTACAATTGTTTTGGAATACCCTCTATCTGTAAATCGCTTCATAAGATCTTTTGACTGAATCTTAAACTCACTCAGAGCAGTTGCGTTTAAGGCGTAAAAATTGTCCTGTAGGGATATTGTTAATAAGTAATTTTGGATGGTGACTATCTGCTTTTAGGAGACTATTTGTAGCCGTAGGTTTACGGTAAATGGTTGTCTCTAGTCGCCCATCTTGTTTTTTCGAGATTGTAATATCCAGAAAATTGATACTAGCCTTTTGTATGTCATAAGTGAGTTTTAGATTATGTGTGTTGTGTTTCAGATTGTCTATGAACTCGACCAGGAGTTTCTCCGTGCCGTTCCACAGTACCAGCACGTCATCAATGTACCGCGACCAAAGCTCTATGTGGTCGGTATACATAGAATAATCCTCCATGAACACCACGGTTTCCTCCCACCAGCCTAGGTAGAGATTGGCGTAGGTGGGGGCACACGCGGTGCCCATGGCGGTACCTTGAATTTGATGGTAGATCTTAGAGTTAAACAGGAAGAAATTCCTGGTCAGGACAAAGTTCAACAACCGCATAACAAAATCATTGTGTGCCCGTGCATGGGTGTCTCTGGCCCGGAGAAAATGTTCCACAGCTTTAAGTCCAGATGAATGGGGTATGCTTGTGTAAAGGCTTTCTACGTCAATCCCTACTAGTAGTGTGTCCTTGTCTACAGTGACATCCTCTAGTCGTAGCAGAGCTGCCTTAGTGTCCCTAAGGTGTGATGGAAGGGTTTCCACAAAGGGGCGTCGGAAGGTGTCAAGATAGATACTCGCGTTGGAGGTGAGATTTCCAACGCCAGACACTATAGGTCTGCCCGGTGGGGGTAGGGAGCCCTTGTGTACACTGGCGACACACTTTATTCGAGCTCGGCTAGTCCCAGGAATTCGGGTATACCCGGGTGTATTGAGGTTTGTGACTGTTTTCTGCCCGAGTGCATTGAGTTATTTTCCAGGCAGGGATTGAAGCATTTTATTCCCTCTGGCTGCAATACTGCACAGTATATATATATATACTGCATTACAATTCATGAATTTATGCCATCTGGTAGACACGCGAAGCATTGCAGCCTATTAAATCCTAATCATTATCATTTAACAGATCAGCCGCCCATCAGCCAGGCATGAACCCAGGCTGGGAAGGCAAACGCAACGGGGCTTGTCAGAGGTGAGGAGCGGCGCATTCCAGGTATCTGCCAGGTACATACCGGGTATTTGCTCGAATAAAGTGTGTCGGTGCAGTACCTTTGGAAGATGATAAAAGGTTGCTAGTGGAGGGTGTTTAATGTAAACAAATTCAGATTCTGATTTTGTTATCACCTTATTTTCCAAGCCAGATTGAAGAATTACTGATAATTCAGTGAGAAACATGTCAGTTGGATCTGAATTAAGTACTTTGTAGCAGTGTTTATCAGAGAGTAGCCTGATACATTCCTTGACATACTGCACCGACACACTTTATTCGAGCAAATACCCAGTATGTACCTGGCAGATACCTGGAATGCGCCGCTCCTTACCTCTGACAAGCCCCGTTGCGTTTGCCTTTCCAGCCTGGGTTCATGCCTGGCTGACGGGTGGCTGATCTGTTAAATGATAATGATTAGGATTTAATAGGCTGCAATGCTTCGCGTGTCTACCAGATGGCATAAATTCATGAATTGTAATGCAGTATATATATATATACTGTGCAGTATTGCAGCCAGTGGGAATAAAATGCTTCAATCCCTGCCTAGAAAATAACCCAATGCACTCGGGCAGAAAACAGTCACAAACCTCAATACACCCGGGTATACCCGAATTCGTGGGACTAGCCGTGCTCGAATAAAGTGTGTCGCCAGTGTAAGAGGAAGTATCCAAGATTACCACATTTCCACCCTTGTCTGATGGTTTTATTGTGATAGTATCATCATTCTCAAGATCTTTGAGAGCTTGGTACTCCTTATAGTTAAGATTGAATTTCTTGGAGTTGTTTGTCAAGTTCATGAAATCATTGGCTACTAACTGAGTAAAGACATCCACATTTGTGCATGTTTGTAAAGATGGTGTAAATCTTGATTTGTTATGCAGTTGTGTGAATGGTCCCTCGCCAGGGTTTCTACTGTTATCCTGTTCAAGTTCTTCTAGTACTTCTAGACAAGCAAGGTCTTGTGTGTCAAAGTTCTCTAACGGTGTGTTCATGCTTGCAAGTCTTTGTCTCCGTTTAAAGAAAACGTGAAGGGACAGTTTTCTAGCAAAAAGGTTGAGATCCTTTATGTTCTCAAAAATGTCAACCTGATTGGAGGGGCAAAAGGTTAATCCTCTGGAGAGGACCCCAATGTGTTCAGCAGTGAGAGATTTGGCCGAAAGATTTATTACCTGTGACGGTGGTATCGGCTGCGTTTGTAAGGTCTCCTTATCCCCTGATCCTTGTAAACCCAGACTGTCCGGTCCCTTAGTTTTAGTGCCTGCCCCCCTCCTGGTCTTTCGTATCCTGGGGGGATGTAGTCTGGTCCAGAAAGGCCTAAAAAAGTTTGGCTAACTGGAGCATTAGATGTAGATGGAAGGGGGGGTAGTAGGAGAGGGGTAAACCCTTGGTGGGTTTGTTCCCTATTTTGTGCAGAATCTGATTCAGCCTCACTAGCTGATGTCTCACAATCAGTGGTTGATTCAGTCCCTTTTTTGTCTTTTCTTAGTTTTTCACGTTTCTTTTTATAGGAGAAAATTGTGTTAGTTTCATAATCTGTGGTGTCCCTGGCAAACTTGCGTGGTTTTCTCGCTTTAATGTCAGAGGTCAGTTTGTCTATCTGGCCTTTTAAACGTTTTTCATAGTCTACAAAGTCAGAGTGCTCTCGCCATGTATCAACGTTTGTCAATAGTGAATTAATCTCAGTGTTGATCTTGTCAAGTCGTTTGGTCTCATATGAAATGAGTAGAGAGATCAGTTCACTTGAGCATTTAAGGAGAGTGTTTTCCCACTCCTTAATGAATTGTGTGTCACTTATGAGATGTGAAGGGGAGAGATATACCCTTAAGCCTCTTGGAACAAGTCCTGCCAATGTATAATTATTGAGGCTAGTAACCTCCCACCAGATCCTTGCTTGAATACTCATGTGATGTTCTAAGTCAGTGAAATATTTTTTAATACCGTCTGGCTCAGTGGTTGGTATAGGTAAATCAACAGCTGTTCTAGAGAATAGGCTTGCCGCTTCATCTATCCATGCCCCAAAGTCTTGTTTTGTGGAGAGAAAGCCTGACATGTCTGTGTTGATATACTGTTAAGTCGTAGCAAGGATAAGGTGGAGGGGTAGGGGAGGGCAAGGGGGGGGAAAGAACAAGGGGTTAATTGATTCCCTGGGAGCTGACGTGTGAGAAGGGAGGTGACAAACACCTCCAAATAACACTAATTTACACAGGGGGCACGTCGCATCACCATACAAACACAAAAGATATATTGAAGGTAAACTACCTGGTGCAAGGGAGTTTACCTTCAATATATCTTTTGTGTTTGTATGGTGATGCGACGTGCCCCCTGTGTAAATTAAGCTTCTAACTAATCCTGAGCTTGCGTGTCCTGATTTGTGGGGCTGGTTGCATTAAGTATAGAGTTAGAACCAGAAGCAGTTTGAACAAGGTATAGTATATTGAAGTACAGTTAATTGTTAGAAGTTATAAACTTCATAGTTGCTAGGATGAGCAGGATTGAAAATGCTACTCAATGCACATCTTGCCACATGTATGTGCACTTGGAGCAGCTGTTCCAAGGAGCATACCGCTGTGAGAGGTGTGAGCGTGTGGTCCCTTTAGAATCAGAGATTGCTGATCTTAAGAGGCAACTTGCAATATTGAGGGACATTGGCAATCTTGAAAGGGGTTTAGAGCTCACTGAGCAGGCCCTTGCTTCGACTAGTGGTGCAGATGGTGGCGCTGTTAGTGAGGAGCAGGTAGGTAGCTTGGTTGCTGTTAGTGAGGAGCAGGTAGGTAGCTGGGTGACTGTTAGAAGGGGAAGCAGGGGCAAGAGGAAGAGGTAGGTCGTTTCTGAGCTGACACATCCCAATAGATTTGCCATGTTTAGTGAGTATAATGGGAATGTCGGGGCAGAAATGGCAAGGCTGGGGGAGACTAATTCCTCTAGCAGCCAGGGGAATAGTTCCTGCCGCACGGAGGGTACTCAGGATGCTCAGATACAAAGAAAGATTGTGGTGGTAGGGGACTCCATTATTAGGAAGGTAGATAGGTCAATCCTGTTGCCATGACCGCAAGAACCGAACAGTTTGTTGTCTCCCGGGTGCTCAGGTTCGGCACATTGCGGATCAGGTAGACAGATTGTTGGGGGGGGCTGGGATTGACACGGTGGTCTTGGTACACGTTGGCACCAATGACAAAGTTAGAGAAAGATGGAGGGTCCTAAAGAATGATTTCAGGGATCTAGGCCAAAAGCTTAAGGCAAGGTCCTCCAAGGTAGTATTTTCTGAAATACTACCAGTGCCATGCGCTACCGCAGGGAGACAGTCAGAGATCAGGGAGGTTAATGCATGGCTAAGAAAGTGGTGCAGGAAGGAGGGGTTTGGGTTTTTAGAGCACTGGGACTCCTTTTCTGAGAGGTGCATCTATATTCTAGGGACAAATTGCACCTCAATGAAGAGGGATCTTCTGTGCTAGGGGGGAAAATGCTAAAAAGGTTGGAGGATATTTTAAACTAGTATAACACGGTTCCCCCCCCCCCCCGCCCTCACTTAGGGACCAGTGTTTGTGAGTAGGCGTATTACCAGGGGTGTGTGGTGCTCTACCTGTAGGCTTGCAGGAGTTCTGAGTGGTCTGCCAGATGGTAAGGAGACAGGAACAGGACTGGTTCGAACAGGGTTCTGGGTTCTTCTGGGTCGGTGTCAGCGCCTCCAGGGGTGATGGAACCCATGGAGTGTGGCTGTCAGCACCCATCACTACACAATCATATCCCTCCTGCCCAGGAACGGACACCAGAGGCAGGGGTATCTTTGAACATACTTTGTTGCAGGGAATGCTGCAGCAGCTCTTCTTTACAGCACATCTCATTCTCCATTCGCCCCAGGCTTTCTAGACGGTGCATACCTGTCAGTAGGGCTCTGATCCTAATGGTCTCTAGGCCAACCGGTCTAAAGTGAGCATGCTTGCCCCGCCATGGGGAAGGCTGACAGCTCCGTCCTCTCTCACTGAGGAGCAGAGGACAAGGACCTTCTCTCCCTCCTCACTCCCTGAGGAACAGGGAGCAGAGTCAACCACACTCCCTGAGGAGCAGGGAGCAAAACCCTTCACCCTCCTCACTCTTGGAGGTGCAGGGGGCAAAGGACTCTGACTAACTTTTGGCTACCCCCCTAGAAACCTCTGGAAGGGGCGTGCTCATGGACTGTGCCAACCCACAAGGGCTGCACACTGGCCATGAGTCACCACCTACCTTCCTTCACTTTCAAGGGAAGCAGAAGGGGGGTCACTAGCCCATAGATTAACCTGCTAATGCCTGGATCTTAACAGGACTTACATAGCAGATACACTTTGTGGAGAGAAACAGATACTAATGGAACATACCCTGTTATACTAGGATGGAGGGGGGAGGGGAATGAAACAGATAACAAACTAAATAGAATAGATGGGGAAATAGCCAGGGAGAATGGGGGAATGTGCAAGTGTGACAAGCAGCGAGACACCCATAGTAAATACAGATAATAGTAGAAAACTTCTAAAGACTAAACCCAATTGACGCAGAAAGGAAGGAGCAGATAAGATAATGGTACAGACGGATAAACAAAAACTGAAATGCATGCTTGCTAATGCAAGAAGCCTGACAGATAAAATGGGGGAGCTTGAATTAATAGCTGCAAGGGAGCAGTATGATATTATAGGCATTACTGAAACATGGTGGGATGAAACTCATGACTGGACAGTTAATTTAGAGGGTTATTCCCTTTTTCGGAAGGATCGAACAAATAGAAAGGGAGGTAGAGTATGTCTATATGTTAAACCGGATCTAAAACCTATTATAAGGGTTGATGTCTATGAAGGGAATGATGAAAATGTAGAGACCTTGTGGATAGAAATTAGCAGTGGAGGTAAAAGTATAAAGAAAATGTTTGTGGGAATATGCTATAAACCACCAAATATCTGTGAGATTGAGGAAGCTAAAATACTTTTGCAAATGGAGAAGGCATCAAAACTGGGTCATGTTTGCATAATGGGGGATTTTAATTATCCAGACATAGACTGGGGCAATGAGATTAGCGTTACAACAAAAGGGAACAGGGTTTTGGGGTTGCTTAAAGACAATTATATGACCCAAATTATTGAGGAACCAACCAGGAGAGGGGCAATACTGGATTTGGTCATATCAAATAATGTAAAAGTAATAACAAATATTCAAGTCCTGGAACATTTGGGTAACAGTGATCATAACATGGTCTCATTTGAAATACATTATTAAAAAACAAATGTATTGGGTTCAACAAAGACCTTAAACTTTAGAAAGGTAGATTTTGATAAACTGAGGTCTAATCTACAAGTAATACAATGGGATGATGCTTTTGCAGGGAAAAATGTAGAAGATAAATGGGCAGTGTTTAAAACATTGTTAGAAAAGCACACTTATCCGTGTATACCCTTGTGTAATAAGTATAAAAGAAATAAGTCAAAACCAATGTGGCTAAATAAACAGGTAGGGGAGAAAATGGAGAAGAAGAGGAAGGCGTTTAGATTCTTTAAGTCAGAAGGGACGGAGACATCGTATCAGAATTATAAGGAATGTAACAAAAATTGCAAAAGGGCAATCAAATGAGCAAAAATGGATAATGAAAAAAGGATTGCTATAGAAAGTAATATCATCCCTAAAAAATTCTTTAAGTACCTTTATAACAAAAAAAACCAGAAAAGAAAATATAGGCCCCTTTCAGTGTGAGATGGGCAGGCAGATTATTGGAGATAAGGAAAAAGCTGAGGTATTAAACAAATTCTTTGCCTCTGTGTTTACCAGGGAAGAATCAATTTCAATAGTAGTGCTGTAGGAGGAAGCCACAACCTCCATATTAATGAACAATTGGTTAACTGAGGAAGAAGTTCATAGGCGGCTTGATAAAATTAAAGTAAATAAGGCACCTGGCCCCGATGGCATACATCCAAGAGTTCTCAAGGAATTAAGTTCAGTAATAGCGAAACCATTATATTTAATATTCAAGGACTCCATTTCCACAGGCTCAGTACCACAATATTGGCGTAAAGCAGATGTGGTGCCTATATTTAAAAAGGGAGCTAGATCACAACCGGGGAATTACAGACCTGTAAGCCTGACTTCAATAGTGGGGAAGCTACTTGAAGGTTTAATATGGGATAATATTCAGGAATACTTAATGGAAACAAAATTATTAGTAATAGTCAGCATGGATTTATGAAGGATAGATCATGCCAAACTAACCTTATTTGTTTCTTTGAGGAGGTAAGTAGGAATTTAGATCAGGGTAATGCAGTTGATGTGGTCTACTTAGATTTTGCAAAGGCTTTTGATACGGTTTCACACAAGAGGTTGATGTACAAAATAAAGCAAATATATGCACCTGGATTGAAAACTGGTTAAAGGACAGACAGCAGACAGTTGTCATAAATTGAACTTTTTCAGGTTGGGCTAAAGTTGTGAGTGGAGTACCTCAGGGATCGGTACTGGGACCCCTGCTTTTTAACTTGTTTATTAATGACCTTGAGGTTGGGATCGAGAGCAAAGTCTCCATCTTTGCTGCTGATGATACTAAATTGTGTAAGGTAGTAGAATCAGAGCAGGATGTAATTTCTCTTCAGAAGGACTTGGAGAGGCTGGAAACGTGGGCAGGTAAATGGCAGATGAGGTTTAATACAGATAAATGTAAGGTTATGCATTTGGGAAGCAAGAATAAAAAGGCGACTTACAAATGAAATGGCAATACATTAGGGGAATCCTTGACTCTCCAAGTCAGTGAAGGAAAGGAAAGCTTCACAAAAGAAAAAAAAAGGTGAAGAACCAAATCCAATCAGAAAAGTTTGAAGTGCAGTTAGCACTGGAAGAAGCAGAGGGCGCTCTTCAGCAGGAAACAAGCAAATCCCTACAATTAAAACTCTCTCAGATCAGAGCAGACTCTGAAAGAAGAGAAGCCTTCTAACACATGAAAAATATTATCCCAAGAAGAGAAGCCTTCTAACACATGAAAAATATTATCCCAAGAAGAGAAGCCTTCTAACACATGAAAAATATTATCCCAAGAAGAGAAGCCTTCTAACACATGGAAAATATTATCCCAAGAAGAGAAGCCTTCTAACACATGAAAAATATTATCCCAAGAAGAGAAGCCTTCTAACACATGGAAAATATTATCCCAAGAAGAGAAGCCTTCTAACACATGGAAAATATTATCCCAAGAAGAGAAGCCTTCTAACACATGAAAAATATTATCCCAAGAAGAGAAGCCTTCTAACACATGGAAAATATTATCCCAAGAAGAGAAGCCTTCTAACACATGGAAAATATTATCCCAAGAAGAGAAGCCTTCTAACACATGGAAAATATTATCCCAAGAAGAGAAGCCTTCTAACACATGGAAAATATTATCCCAAGAAGAGAAGCCTTCTAACACATGAACAATATTATCCCAAGAAGAGAAGCCTTCTAACACATGGAAAATATTATCCCAAGAAGAGAAGCCTTCTAACACATGGAAAATATTATCCCAAGAAGAGAAGCCTTCTAACACATGGGAAATATTATCCCAAGAAGAGAAGCCTTCTAACACATGGAAAATATTATCCCAAGAAGAGAAGCCTTCTAACACATGGAAAATATTATCCCAAGGAGAGAAGCCTTCTAACACATGGAAAATATTATCCCAAGGAGAGAAGCCTTCTAACACATGAACAATATTATCCCAAGAAGAGAAGCCTTCTAACACATGGGAAATATTATCCCAAGAAGAGAATCCTTCTAACACATGGAAAATATTATCCCAAGAGAAGCCTTCTAACACATGGAAAATATTATCCCAAGGAGAGAAACCTTCTAACACATGGAAAATATTATCCCAAGGAGAGAAGCCTTCTAACACATGAACAATATTATCCCAAGAAGAGAAGCCTTCTAACACATGGAAAATATTATCCCAAGGAGAGAAGCCTTCTAACACATGGAAAATATTATCCCAAGAAGAGAAGCCTTCTAACACATGGATAATATTATCCCAAGAAGAGAAGCCTTCTAACACATGGAAAATATTATCCCAAGAAGAGAAGCCTTCTAACACATGGGAAATATTATCCCAAGAAGAGAAGCCTTCTAACACATGGAAAATATTATCCCAAGGAGAGAAGCCTTCTAACACATGGAAAATATTATCCCAAGAAGAGAAGCCTTCTAACACATGGAAAATATTATCCCAAGGAGAGAAGCCTTCTAACACATGAACAATATTATCCCAAGAAGAGAAGCCTTCTAACACATGGAAAATATTATCCCAAGAAGAGAAGCCTTCTAACACATGGAAAATATTATCCCCAGAGAAGCCTTCTAACACATGAACAATATTATCCCAAGGAGAGAAGCCTTCTAACACATGGATAATATTATCCCAAGAAGAGAAGCCTTCTAACACATGGAAAATATTATCCCAAGAAGAGAAGCCTTCTAACACATGGAAAATATTATCCCAAGAGAAGCCTTCTAACACATGGAAAATATTATCCAAAGAAGAGAAGCCTTCTAACACATGGAAAATATTATCCCAAGAAGAGAAGCCTTCTAACACATGGAAAATATTATCCAAAGAAGAGAAGCCTTCTAACACATGGAAAATATTATCCCAAGAAGAGAAGCCTTCTAACACATGGAAAATATTATCCCAAGGAGAGAAGCCTTCTAACACATGGAAAATATTATCCCAAGAAGAGAAGCCTTCTAACACATGAAAAATATTATCCCAAGAAGAGAAGCCTTCTAACACATGGAAAATATTATCCCAAGAAGAGAAGCCTTCTAACACATGGAAAATATTATCCCAAGAAGAGAAGCCTTCTAACACATGAACAATATTATCCCAAGGAGAGAAGCCTTCTAACACATGGAAAATATTATCCCAAGGAGAGAAGCCTTCTAACACATGGAAAATATTATCCCAAGAAGAGAAGCCTTCTAACACATGGAAAATATTATCCCAAGAAGAGAAGCCTTCTAACACATGAAAAATATTATCCCAAGAAGAGAAGCCTTCTAACACATGGAAAATATTATCCCAAGAAGAGAAGCCTTCTAACACATGGAAAATATTATCCCAAGAGAAGCCTTCTAACACATGGAAAATATTATCCCAAGAAGAGAAGCCTTCTAACACATGGAAAATATTATCCCAAGAAGAGAAGCCTTCTAACACATGAAAAATATTATCCCAAGAAGAGAAGCCTTCTAACACATGGAAAATATTATCCCAAGGAGAGAAGACTTCTAACACATGGAAAATATTATCCCAAGAAGAGAAGCCTTCTAACACATGGAAAATATTATCCCAAGGAGAGAAGCCTTCTAACACATGAAAATATTATCCCAAGGAGAGAAGCCTTCTAACACATGGAAAATATTATCCCAAGAAGAGAAGCCTTCTAACACATGGAAAATATTATCCCAAGAGAAGCCTTCTAACACATGGAAAATATTATCCCAAGAAGAGAAGCCTTCTAACACATGGAAAATATTATCCCAAGAAGAGAAGCCTTCTAACACATGAACAATATTATCCCAAGAAGAGAAGCCTTCTAACACATGGAAAATATTATCCCAAGAAGAGAAGCCTTCTAACACATGGAAAATATTATCCCAAGAAGAGAAGCCTTCTAACACATGAACAATATTATCCCAAGGAGAGAAGCCTTCTAACACATGGATAATATTATCCCAAGAAGAGAAGCCTTCTAACACATGGAAAATATTATCCCAAGAAGAGAAGCCTTCTAACACATGGAAAATATTATCCCAAGAAGAGAAGCCTTCTAACACATGGAAAATATTATCCCAAGAAGAGAAGCCTTCTAACACATGGAAAATATTATCCCAAGAAGAGAAGCTTTCTAACACATGGAAAATATTATCCCAAGAAGAGAAGCCCTCTAACACATGGAAAATATTATCCCAAGAAGAGAAGCCTTCTAACACATGAACAATATTATCCCAAGAAGAGAAGCCTTCTAACACATGGAAAATATTATCCCAAGAGAAGCCTTCTAACACATGGAAAATATTATCCCAAGAAGAGAAGCCTTCTAACACATGGAAAATATTATCCCAAGGAGAGAAGCCTTCTAACACATGGAAAATATTATCCCAAGAAGAGAAGCCTTCTAACACACGAACAATATTATCTCAAGAAGAGAAGCCTTCTAACACATGGAAAATATTATCCCAAGAAGAGAAGCCTTCTAACACATGGAAAATATTATCCCAAGAAGAGAAGCCTTCTAACACATGGAAAATATTATCCCAAGAGAAGCCTTCTAACACATGGAAAATATTATCCCAAGAAGAGAAGCCTTCTAACACATGGAAAATATTATCCCAAGGAGAGAAGCCTTCTAACACATGGAAAATATTATCCCAAGAAGAGAAGCCTTCTAACACATGAACAATATTATCCCAAGAAGAGAAGCCTTCTAACACATGAAAAATATTATCCCAAGAAGAGAAGCCTTCTAACACATGGAAAATATTATCCCAAGAAGAGAAGCCTTCTAACACATGGAAAATATTATCCCAAGAAGAGAAGCCTTCTAACACATGGAAAATATTATCCCAAGAAGAGAAGCCTTCTAACACATGAACAATATTATCCCAAGGAGAGAAGCCTTCTAACACATGGAAAATATTATCCCAAGAAGAGAAGCCTTCTAACACATGGAAAATATTATCCCAAGAAGAGAAGCCTTCTAACACATGGAAAATATTATCCCAAGAAGAGAAGCCTTCTAACACATGAAAAATATTATCCCAAGAAGAGAAGCCTTCTAACACATGGAAAATATTATCCCAAGAAGAGATGCCTTCTAACACATGGAAAATATTATCCCAAGAAGAGAAGCCTTCTAACACATGAACAATATTATCCCAAGGAGAGAAGCCTTCTAACACATGGAAAATATTATCCCAAGAAGAGAAGCCTTCTAACACATGAACAATATTATCCCAAGGAGAGAAGCCTTCTAACACATGGAAAATATTATCCCAAGAAGAGAAGCCTTCTAACACATGAACAATATTATCCCAAGAAGAGAAGCCTTCTAACACATGGAAAATATTATCCCAAGAGAAGCCTTCTAACACATGGAAAATATTATCCCAAGAAGAGAAGCCTTCTAACACATGGATAATATTATCCCAAGAAGAGAAGCCTTCTAACACATGGATAATATTATCCCAAGAAGAGAAGCCTTCTAACACATGGAAAATATTATCCCAAGAAGAGAAGCCTTCTAACACATGAAAAATATTATCCCAAGAAGAGAAGCCTTCTAACACATGGAAAATATTATCCCAAGAAGAGAAGCCTTCTAACACATGGAAAATAATATCCCAAGAAGAGAAGCCTTCTAACACATGGAAAATATTATCCCAAGAAGAGAAGCCTTCTAACACATGGAAAATATTATCCCAAGAAGAGAAGCCTTCTAACACATGGAAAATATTATCCAAAGAAGAGAAGCCTTCTAACACATGGAAAATATTATCCCAAGAAGAGAAGCCCTCTAACACATGGAAAATATTATCCCAAGAAGAGAAGCCTTCTAACACATGGAAAATATTATCCCAAGAAGAGAAGCCTTCTAACACATGGAAAATATTATCCCAAGAAGAGAAGCCTTCTAACACATGGATAATATTATCCCAAGAAGAGAAGCCTTCTAACACATGGAAAATATTATCCCAAGAAGAGAAGCCTTCTAACACATGAACAATATTATCCCAAGGAGAGAAGCCTTCTAACACATGGAAAATATTATCCCAAGAAGAGAAGCCTTCTAACACATGGATAATATTATCCCAAGAAGAGAAGCCTTCTAACACATGGAAAATATTATCCCAAGAAGAGAAGCCTTCTAACACATGGAAAATATTATCCCAAGAAGAGAAGCCTTCTAACACATGGAAAATATTATCCCAAGAGAAGCCTTCTAACACATGGAAAATATTATCCCAAGAGAAGCCTTCTAACACATGGAAAATATTATCCCAAGAAGAGAAGCCTTCTAACACATGGAAAATATTATCCCAAGAAGAGAAGCCTTCTAACACATGGATAATATTATCCCAAGAAGAGAAGCCTTCTAACACATGGAAAATATTATCCCAAGAAGAGAAGCCTTCTAACACATGAACAATATTATCCCAAGAAGAGAAGCCTTCTAACACATGGAAAATATTATCCCAAGAAGAGAAGCCTTCTAACACATGGAAAATATTATCCCAAGAAGAGAAGCCTTCTAACACATGGAAAATATTATCCCAAGAAGAGAAGCCTTCTAACACATGGAAAATATTATCCCAAGAAGAGAAGCCTTCTAACACATGGAAAATATTATCCCAAGAAGAGAAGCCTTCTAACACATGGAAAATATTATCCCAAGGAGAGAAGCCTTCTAACACATGGAAAATATTATCCCAAGAGAAGCCTTCTAACACATGGCTAATATTATCCCAAGAAGAGAAGCCTTCTAACACATGGAAAATATTATCCCAAGGAGAGAAGCCTTCTAACACATGGAAAATATTATCCCAAGGAGAGAAGCCTTCTAACACATGGCTAATATTATCCCAAGAAGAGAAGCCTTCTAACACATGGAAAATATTATCCCAAGAGAAGCCTTCTAACACATGGAAAATATTATCCCAAGAAGAGAAGCCTTCTAACACATGGAAAATATTATCCCAAGAAGAGAAGCCTTCTAACACATGAACAATATTATCCCAAGAAGAGAAGCCTTCTAACACATGGAAAATATTATCCCAAGAAGAGAAGCCTTCTAACACATGGAAAATATTATCCCAAGAAGAGAAGCCTTCTAACACATGAACAATATTATCCCAAGGAGAGAAGCCTTCTAACACATGGATAATATTATCCCAAGAAGAGAAGCCTTCTAACACATGGAAAATATTATCCCAAGAAGAGAAGCCTTCTAACACATGGAAAATATTATCCCAAGAAGAGAAGCCTTCTAACACATGGAAAATATTATCCCAAGAAGAGAAGCCTTCTAACACATGGAAAATATTATCCCAAGAAGAGAAGCTTTCTAACACATGGAAAATATTATCCCAAGAAGAGAAGCCCTCTAACACATGGAAAATATTATCCCAAGAAGAGAAGCCTTCTAACACATGAACAATATTATCCCAAGAAGAGAAGCCTTCTAACACATGGAAAATATTATCCCAAGAGAAGCCTTCTAACACATGGAAAATATTATCCCAAGAAGAGAAGCCTTCTAACACATGGAAAATATTATCCCAAGGAGAGAAGCCTTCTAACACATGGAAAATATTATCCCAAGAAGAGAAGCCTTCTAACACACGAACAATATTATCTCAAGAAGAGAAGCCTTCTAACACATGGAAAATATTATCCCAAGAAGAGAAGCCTTCTAACACATGGAAAATATTATCCCAAGAAGAGAAGCCTTCTAACACATGGAAAATATTATCCCAAGAGAAGCCTTCTAACACATGGAAAATATTATCCCAAGAAGAGAAGCCTTCTAACACATGGAAAATATTATCCCAAGGAGAGAAGCCTTCTAACACATGGAAAATATTATCCCAAGAAGAGAAGCCTTCTAACACATGAACAATATTATCCCAAGAAGAGAAGCCTTCTAACACATGAAAAATATTATCCCAAGAAGAGAAGCCTTCTAACACATGGAAAATATTATCCCAAGAAGAGAAGCCTTCTAACACATGGAAAATATTATCCCAAGAAGAGAAGCCTTCTAACACATGGAAAATATTATCCCAAGAAGAGAAGCCTTCTAACACATGAACAATATTATCCCAAGGAGAGAAGCCTTCTAACACATGGAAAATATTATCCCAAGAAGAGAAGCCTTCTAACACATGGAAAATATTATCCCAAGAAGAGAAGCCTTCTAACACATGGAAAATATTATCCCAAGAAGAGAAGCCTTCTAACACATGAAAAATATTATCCCAAGAAGAGAAGCCTTCTAACACATGGAAAATATTATCCCAAGAAGAGATGCCTTCTAACACATGGAAAATATTATCCCAAGAAGAGAAGCCTTCTAACACATGAACAATATTATCCCAAGGAGAGAAGCCTTCTAACACATGGAAAATATTATCCCAAGAAGAGAAGCCTTCTAACACATGAACAATATTATCCCAAGGAGAGAAGCCTTCTAACACATGGAAAATATTATCCCAAGAAGAGAAGCCTTCTAACACATGAACAATATTATCCCAAGAAGAGAAGCCTTCTAACACATGGAAAATATTATCCCAAGAGAAGCCTTCTAACACATGGAAAATATTATCCCAAGAAGAGAAGCCTTCTAACACATGGATAATATTATCCCAAGAAGAGAAGCCTTCTAACACATGGATAATATTATCCCAAGAAGAGAAGCCTTCTAACACATGGAAAATATTATCCCAAGAAGAGAAGCCTTCTAACACATGAAAAATATTATCCCAAGAAGAGAAGCCTTCTAACACATGGAAAATATTATCCCAAGAAGAGAAGCCTTCTAACACATGGAAAATAATATCCCAAGAAGAGAAGCCTTCTAACACATGGAAAATATTATCCCAAGAAGAGAAGCCTTCTAACACATGGAAAATATTATCCCAAGAAGAGAAGCCTTCTAACACATGGAAAATATTATCCAAAGAAGAGAAGCCTTCTAACACATGGAAAATATTATCCCAAGAAGAGAAGCCCTCTAACACATGGAAAATATTATCCCAAGAAGAGAAGCCTTCTAACACATGGAAAATATTATCCCAAGAAGAGAAGCCTTCTAACACATGGAAAATATTATCCCAAGAAGAGAAGCCTTCTAACACATGGATAATATTATCCCAAGAAGAGAAGCCTTCTAACACATGGAAAATATTATCCCAAGAAGAGAAGCCTTCTAACACATGAACAATATTATCCCAAGGAGAGAAGCCTTCTAACACATGGAAAATATTATCCCAAGAAGAGAAGCCTTCTAACACATGGATAATATTATCCCAAGAAGAGAAGCCTTCTAACACATGGAAAATATTATCCCAAGAAGAGAAGCCTTCTAACACATGGAAAATATTATCCCAAGAAGAGAAGCCTTCTAACACATGGAAAATATTATCCCAAGAGAAGCCTTCTAACACATGGAAAATATTATCCCAAGAGAAGCCTTCTAACACATGGAAAATATTATCCCAAGAAGAGAAGCCTTCTAACACATGGAAAATATTATCCCAAGAAGAGAAGCCTTCTAACACATGGATAATATTATCCCAAGAAGAGAAGCCTTCTAACACATGGAAAATATTATCCCAAGAAGAGAAGCCTTCTAACACATGAACAATATTATCCCAAGAAGAGAAGCCTTCTAACACATGGAAAATATTATCCCAAGAAGAGAAGCCTTCTAACACATGGAAAATATTATCCCAAGAAGAGAAGCCTTCTAACACATGGAAAATATTATCCCAAGAAGAGAAGCCTTCTAACACATGGAAAATATTATCCCAAGAAGAGAAGCCTTCTAACACATGGAAAATATTATCCCAAGAAGAGAAGCCTTCTAACACATGGAAAATATTATCCCAAGGAGAGAAGCCTTCTAACACATGGAAAATATTATCCCAAGAGAAGCCTTCTAACACATGGCTAATATTATCCCAAGAAGAGAAGCCTTCTAACACATGGAAAATATTATCCCAAGGAGAGAAGCCTTCTAACACATGGAAAATATTATCCCAAGGAGAGAAGCCTTCTAACACATGGCTAATATTATCCCAAGAAGAGAAGCCTTCTAACACATGGAAAATATTATCCCAAGAAGAGAAGCCTTCTAACACATGGAAAATATTATCCCAAGGAGAGAAGCCTTCTAACACATGAACAATATTATCCCAAGAAGAGAAGCCTTCTAACACATGGAAAATATTATCCCAAGAAGAGAAGCCTTCTAACACATTGCTAATATTATCCCAATAAGAGAAGCCTTCTAACACATGGAAAATATTATCCCAAGAAGAGAAGCCTTCTAACACATGAACAATATTATCCCAAGAAGAGAAACCTTCTAACACATGGAAAATATTATCCCAAGAAGAGAAGCCTTCTAACACATGGAAAATATTATCCCAAGGAGAGAAGCCTTCTAACACATGGAAAATATTATCCCAAGGAGAGAAGCCTTCTAACACATGGAAAATATTATCCCAAGAAGAGAAGCCTTCTAACACATGGAAAATATTATCCCAAGAAGAGAAGCCTTCTAACACATGGAAAATATTATCCCAAGAAGAGAAGCCTTCTAACACATGAACAATATTATCCCAAGAAGAGAAGCCTTCTAACACATGGAAAATATTATCCCAAGAAGAGAAGCCTTCTAACACATGGAAAATATTATCCCAAGAAGAGAAGCCTTCTAACACATGGAAAATATTATCCCAAGAGAAGCCTTCTAACACATGGAAAATATTATCCCAAGAGAAGCCTTCTAACACATGGAAAATATTATCCCAAGAAGAGAAGCCTTCTAACACATGGAAAATATTATCCCAAGAAGAGAAGCCTTCTAACACATGGATAATATTATCCCAAGAAGAGAAGCCTTCTAACACATGGAAAATATTATCCCAAGAAGAGAAGCCTTCTAACACATGAACAATATTATCCCAAGAAGAGAAGCCTTCTAACACATGGAAAATATTATCCCAAGAAGAGAAGCCTTCTAACACATGGAAAATATTATCCCAAGAAGAGAAGCCTTCTAACACATGGAAAATATTATCCCAAGAAGAGAAGCCTTCTAACACATGGAAAATATTATCCCAAGAAGAGAAGCCTTCTAACACATGGAAAATATTATCCCAAGAAGAGAAGCCTTCTAACACATGGAAAATATTATCCCAAGGAGAGAAGCCTTCTAACACATGGAAAATATTATCCCAAGAGAAGCCTTCTAACACATGGCTAATATTATCCCAAGAAGAGAAGCCTTCTAACACATGGAAAATATTATCCCAAGGAGAGAAGCCTTCTAACACATGGAAAATATTATCCCAAGGAGAGAAGCCTTCTAACACATGGCTAATATTATCCCAAGAAGAGAAGCCTTCTAACACATGGAAAATATTATCCCAAGAAGAGAAGCCTTCTAACACATGGAAAATATTATCCCAAGAAGAGAAGCCTTCTAACACATGAACAATATTATCCCAAGAAGAGAAGCCTTCTAACACATGGAAAATATTATCCCAAGAAGAGAAGCCTTCTAACACATTGCTAATATTATCCCAATAAGAGAAGCCTTCTAACACATGAACAATATTATCCCAAGAAGAGAAGCCTTCTAACACATGAACAATATTTTCCCAAGAAGAGAAGCCTTCTAACACATGGAAAATATTATCCCAAGAAGAGAAGCCTTCTAACACATGGAAAATATTATCCCAAGGAGGGAAGCCTTCTAACACATGGAAAATATTATCCCAAGAAGAGAAGCCTTCTAACACATGGAAAATATTATCCCAAGAAGAGAAGCCTTCTAACACATGGAAAATATTATCCCAAGAAGAGAAGCCTTCTAACACATGGAAAATATTATCTCAAGAAGAGAAGCCTTCTAACACATGAACAATATTATCCCAAGAAGAGAAGCCTTCTAACACATGGAAAATATTATCCCAAGAAGAGAAGCCTTCTAACACATGAAAAATATTATCCCAAGGAGAGAAGCCTTCTAACACATGGAAAATATTATCCCAAGGAGAGAAGCCTTCTAACACATGGATAATATTATCCCAAGGAGAGAAGCCTTCTAACACATGGAAAATATTATCCCAAGGAGAGAAGCCTTCTTACACATGGAAAATATTATCCCAAGGAGAGAAGCCTTCTAACACATGGAAAATATTATCCCAAGAAGAGAAGCCTTCTAACACATGGAAAATATTATCCAAAGAAGAGAAGCCTTCTAACACATGAACAATATTATCCCAAGGAGAGAAGCCTTCTAACACATGGAAAATATTATCCCAAGAAGAGAAGCCTTCTAACACATGAAAAATATTATCCCAAGAAGAGAAGCCTTCTAACACATGGAAAATATTATCCCAATAAGAGAAGCCTTCTAACACATGAAAAATATTATCCCAAGAAGAGAAGCCTTCTAACACATGGAAAATATTATCCCAAGGAGAGAAGCCTTCTAACACATGGAAAATATTATCCCAAGAAGAGAAGCCTTCTAACACATGGACAATATTATCCCAAGAAGAGAAGCCTTCTAACACATGGAAAATATTATCCCAAGAAGAGAAGCCTTCTAACACATGGAAAATATTATCCCAAGAAGAGAAGCCTTCTAACACATGGAAAATATTATCCCAAGAAGAGAAGCCTTCTAACACATGGAAAATATTATCCCAAGAAGAGAAGCCTTCTAACACATGGAAAATATTATCCCAAGAAGAGAAGCCTTCTAACACATGGAAAATATTATCCCAAGGAGAGAAGCCTTCTAACACATGGAAAATATTATCCCAAGGAGAGAAGCCTTCTAACACATGGGAAATATTATCCCAAGAAGAGAAGCCTTCTAACACATGGAAAATATTATCCCAAGAATTTTGGCGAAAGAAAATAATATCCGCAAATGCTAAGCACCAATCACCATACTGGCTGCTTACAGAGTAACGAAAGCTTGTTGGCTTTATCACCAGAATAAAGCGGCCTGCCTTCCCCAGTCAATATGGAGAATGTACCGACAAATAGAGAACTATGAACATTTGAAGTAATGCGACATTATGCTCCAGTCACATGCTAGGGAGTATCTGCAGCAACGATGCTACAGGAAAATGAAGGAAGTTGTTTGTGTGATTCAGTCCAGATACTGTATAGGTCCTACATCACAACCAAGCAAGCTGTGCGTTGCTATTAGCGCCTCCGCAATACAGTCTAAGTGCTACAATCTGCTTTCCACACGAGGCAGGAAAGAAGAACCGAATTATGACCAAGAAGTGCAATACAAATCCAGTTTTATTACCGCGCCCACATGTCCTGAACCAGATTCCTCACGATGAAAGCAGCCGCTATAAAGATTTAGTCTTTGGCTAGAATGAGACAAACGGTAACTGTGATCACGACCCTAAATGTATTTATTCATTTATAAAATGTGTTACCTCTCGTTTTCTAGTATGTCCTGGGCACAGAGTTATGATAACAAATACGTGGTTATATTAAATGAGCGGGGGTTATAAAGTCAATTTACAGACATTTCATTGACAGATAGAGTTGGAAAATTGGGTACAAGTGATAAAAGGGCTGGTGAGTTTCAGATTGAAATAGAGCAGAATTTACACGGTTAAATTGCCCCCCAAGCCCACCCTCTTTTGAAATCCTAGTTAGCAGATTCTGTCTCCCCTTCTCTAAGCCCGTCCTGATTGCTGGCATCTACCGCCCCCCTAAAGCCCCTCTACAATCCCTGACTGATATTATCCAATTTCTTGGCTCCATTTCCTCTCTGAATGAGAAGAGTGAGCTGCTAGTTCTTGGGGATTTTAACTTCAACTGGCTTGACCCTAAAAACCACAAAACCCAGATACAACTCAAGTCACTTAACCTATCGCAACTCATTTCCCAACCCACACGGATAAACCTGAAATCGCATAACCATTCCTTGCTAGACTGGATTCTCTCCTCAAACCCCAGCAGAATCCAATCCTCTGGCACCTTCCTGATATTTTCAGTGACCATGCAATAGTGTACTGTGTAAGGAAAATTAAACCGCCCCATTCAAGCCCTAAAGTTCTCCTCACTAAAACATTTAGAAACTTTAACCCACAACAGTTTCTGGCTGACCTTACCAACTGCCCTTGACACAGAATCGACTTAATTCCCGACCCTGATTCTGCGCTCGACTATTTCCAATCCGAGTTCTTAAAACTCTGCGATACCCATGCTCCACTACGCAAAATAAGGGTACGGGGGGCCTACCTTCTGTGGGTTACAACTGACCTTATTGCACTCTACCAGTTCAGGGATGCCTTGTGGAAAAGCTACAAAGTAACTGGCACTACCAAGGATCTCAATCACTACAGATGCCTGCGGAACGTGTGCACAAGGCAAACAAGGCATGCAAAAGCACAATATTATTCTGATAATCTCCTCCAGAATACATCAAACCCAGCTAATTTCTGGAAGGTTATCAACAACATATTCCAGCCTTCTAGCCATCAACAGCCAAGTAATATCACTAAGGGGGATATTACTCTGACAAACCCCACCGACATTGCAAATGCATTCAATAATTACTTTGTGGGGTGTGCTACTAACTTACAAGCGAAACGCAACCCAAACCACAAACATGAATCTCATCCTGGGAGTATCCCTACAGTCCCACCCCCTCCCAACACTGCCCACAATTTTCAATTTGGCCCAGTAACCGAAGAGGAGATTACACAAGCGCTCCTCAAACTAAAACTAAGCAGCCAATGTGGGCCTGACTTACTACAATCTAGGTTCCTACGACTTGGTGCCCCAGCCATTGCCAAACCAATTGCGTCCATAGTCAACTCTATCCTGTCTGCAGGCCATATCCCCAAGACCTGGAAAACTGCCAGAGTTGTCCCAATCTTCAAAAGTGGGGACAAAAACACTGTCTCAAACTACAGGCCAATCTCACTTCTCACAATTCTATCCAAAGTTATGGAAAAATGTGTCCACTCCCAATTAAGCGATTACTATACAAGACAAATTTCCCTAGCCAATTCCAATCTGGCTTTCGTCCCAAACACTCCACCGTAACTACCCTGCTAAAAGTTTGCAATGAAATCCAGTGTGGAATGGAACGGGGACAACTCACTGGTGCAGTATTCCTAGATTTTGCAAAGGCTTTTGACACAGTTGATCATGCTATCCTGCTTAACAAACCCCAGAGCTCTGGAATAGGGAAGCGTGCTTTAAACTGGTTTCAGTCCTACCTATCAGGTAGATCCCAATATGTGTCCATCTCAGGCTCTAACTCCAACCCCCTGGATATGACCTGTGGTGTCCCGCAAAGCTCTGTTATGGGGCCCCTACTCTTCTCAGTGTTCATTAATGATCTTCCCACAGCTTGTAAGGAAGCCTCAATACACATGTATGCAGACGACACAATCCTATATGCACACAGCCAAAGCCTCTCTGACCTTCAACACATACTTCAGTCTGACTTTTTGATACTCAAAAGCTGGATTCCCCAAAACAAACTATTTTTAAACACTGACAAGACTGTAACAATGGTATTTGGGACCAAGATTACATTTTTAAAGCTTCCAGTGACTGCGCTCCAGATCAGAACCAATGCTAACACCACCCTAACACCTGTCACTAGTTTTAAATACCTGGGCTTATGGTTTGACTCCCACTTAACATTCGGGATGCACATTGATACCTTGACATCCAAATCCTATGCCAAACTAGGTGTACTTTACAGGAACAAATCCTCCCAAAGCCTGCTGGTCAGAAAGCGTATCGCACAGCAGATGCTAATGCCAATTATTGACTATGGAGACATAGTATATGGCTCGGCACCTCAAACCCAACTTGGCAAACTTGACACCCGTAACAATTCAATATGCCGTTTTGTTCTCCAATGCAACTACAACACACATTACTGCGAAATGCTCAAAGAACTAGATTGTCCATCACTTGAGTCTAAGCGCAAAGTTCATCTTTCCTGTCTTGCCTTCAAATACTTTCTGGGCAAGCTACCCAGCTACCTGAACAAGCTCCTCACCCCTACCACATGCAGCACTTATCTGAGATCTGACTCCAAAAGGCTGTTCATGGTCTCAAGGCTCAACAAAGTATCCGGCCGTTCCTCCTTCTCTTACCGTGCACCCCAAAACTGGAACAACCTACCAGAGACTCTCACATCCACCACCAGTCTAAGTTCTTTCAAAACTAAGGCTGTCTCACATTTTAATCTGGTCTGTAACTGTTTCATGCGCCCATAATATATATTATCTCTAACTGTGCATGCAACGTCTTGTATATAATGTATAACCTGTTCACTTATGTAACCATGTATTATTTGTCATCTTAACTCTGTGCCCAGGACATACTTGAAAACGGGAGGTAACTCTCAATGTATTACCTCCTGGTAAAACATTTTAATAAATAAGGGAAAAGGGCAATTACAGGTTTGCCAACTGCAAAAAAGAGAGACCACGGGTAACGGTTAGGTGTGAGGAGAACTGGAATTTAAGGATCCTGAACCAAACGCAAAGAGCCTCTCTGCTGATGAGGGTGTGGTGATTTTTGTGGAGAAGCCCATGATAGATGAGGAGCTGTAGGCCGGGTCCCCTGGTACTGTAGCAGAGATGCCCGCCGCTCATCACTTGGGATTTCCCCCACATGGGAAAGGGAGACAGGCTGGATAAATGAATGCATCGAGAAAGAGAGGTTCAAGACTATAAGTCTGCCGACTGTCAAAGAAAGATGTCACGGGGACGATCAGAGGTGATAAACTGTGATCACTCCGATTGTGTTAGAAAGCTAGTGTAACTATATAACCAAAGTGTTAGCCTAGTGTAACTATATAACCAAAGTGTTAGAAAGCTAGTGTAACTATATAACCAAAGTGTTAGAAAGCTAGTGTAACTATATAACCAAAGTGTTAGCCTAGTGTAACTATATAACCAAAGTGTTAGAAAGCTAGTGTAACTATATAACCAAAGTGTTAGAAAGCTAGTGTAACTATATAACCAAAGTGTTAGAAAGCTAGTGTAACTATATAACCAAAGTGTTAGAAAGCTTGTGTAACTATATAACCAAAGTGTTAGAAAGCTAGTGTAACTATATAACCAAAGTGTTAGCCTAGTGTAACTATATAACCAAAGTATTAGCCTAGTGTAACTATATAACCAAAGTGTTAGAAAGCCTAGTGTAACTATATAACCAAAGTGTTAGCCTAGTGTAACTATATAACCAAAGTGTTAGCCTAGTGTAACTATATAACCAAAGTGTTAGCCTAGTGTAACTATATAACCAAAGTATTAGCCTAGTGTAACTATATAACCAAAGTGTTAGAAAGCCTAGTGTAACTATATAACCAAAGTGTTAGAAAGCCTAGTGTAACTATATAACCAAAGTGTTAGCCTAGTGTAACTATATAACCAAAGTGTTAGCCTAGTGTAACTATATAACCAAAGTATTAGCCTAGTGTAACTATATAACCAAAGTATTAGCCTAGTGTAACTATATAACCAAAGTGTTAGCCTAGTGTAACTATATAACCAAAGTATTAGCCTAGTGTAACTATATAACCAAAGTATTAGAAAGCCTATTGTAACTATATAACCAAAGTATTAGAAAGCCTAGTGTAACTATATAACCAAAGTGTTAGCCTAGTGTAACTATATAACCAAAGTGTTAGCCTAGTGTAACTATATAACCAAAGTGTTAGCCTAGTGTAACTATATAACCAAAGTGTTAGCCTAGTGTAACTATATAACCAAAGTGTTAGCCTAGTGTAACTATATAACCAAAGTATTAGCCTAGTGTAACTATATAACCAAAGTGTTAGCCTAGTGTAACTATATAACCAAAGTGTTAGCCTAGTGTAACTATATAACCAAAGTATTAGCCTAGTGTAACTATATAACCAAAGTGTTAGCCTAGTGTAACTATATAACCAAAGTGTAGTGTAACTATATAACCAAAGTGTTAGAAAGCCTAGTGTAACTATATAACCAAAGTGTTAGAAAGCCTAGTGTAACTATATAACCAAAGTGTTAGCCTAGTGTAACTATATAACCAAAGTGTTAGCCTAGTGTAACTATATAACCAAAGTGTTAGCCTAGTGTAACTATATAACCAAAGTATTAGCCTAGTGTAACTATATAACCAAAGTGTTAGCCTAGTGTAACTATATAACCAAAGTGTTAGCCTAGTGTAACTATATAACCAAAGTATTAGCCTAGTGTAACTATATAACCAAAGGTTAGCCTAGTGTAACTATATAACCAAAGTGTAGTGTAACTATATAACCAAAGTGTTAGAAAGCCTAGTGTAACTATATAACCAAAGTGTTAGAAAGCCTAGTGTAACTATATAACCAAAGTGTTAGCCTAGTGTAACTATATAACCAAAGTGTTAGCCTAGTGTAACTATATAACCAAAGTGTTAGAAAGCCTAGTGTAACTATATAACCAAAGTGTTAGAAAGCCTAGTGTAACTATATAACCAAAGTTTTAGCCTAGTGTAACTATATAACCAACGCGTTAGCCTAGTGTAACTATATAACCAAAGTGTTAGCCTAGTGTAACTATATAACCAAAGTGTTAGCCTAGTGTAACTATATAACCAAAGTGTTAGCCTAGTGTAACTATATAACCAAAGTGTTAGCCTAGTGTAACTATATAACCAAAGTGTTAGCCTAGTGTAACTATATAACCAAAGTGTTAGAAAGCCTAGTGTAACTATATAACCAAAGTGTTAGAAAGCTAGTGTAACTATATAACCAAAGTGTTAGAAAGCTAGTGTAACTATATAACCAAAGTGTTAGAAAGCTAGTGTAACTATATAACCAAAGTGTTAGAAAGCTAGTGTAACTATATAACCAAAGTGTTAGAAAGCTAGTGTAACTATATAACCAAAGTGTTAGAAAGCTAGTGTAACTATATAACCAAAGTGTAGTGTAACTATATAACCAAAGTGTTAGCCTAGTGTAACTATATAACCAAAGTGTTAGCCTAGTGTAACTATATAACCAAAGTATTAGCCTAATGTAACTATATAACCAAAGTGTTAGCCTAGTGTAACTATATAACCAAAGTGCTAGGAAGCTAGTGTAACTATATAACCAAAGTGTTAGAAAGCTTGTTTAACTATATAACCAAAGTGTTCGAAAGCTAGTGTAACTATATAACCAAAGTGTTAGAAAGCTAGTGTAACTATATAACCAAAGTGTTAGAAAGCTTGTGTAACTATATAACCAAAGTGTTAGAAAGCTAGTGTAACTATATAACCAAAGTGTTAGCCTAGTGTAACTATATAACCAAAGTATTAGCCTAGTGTAACTATATAACCAAAGTGTTAGAAAGCCTAGTGTAACTATATAACCAAAGTGTTAGCCTAGTGTAACTATATAACCAAAGTGTTAGCCTAGTGTAACTATATAACCAAAGTGTTAGCCTAGTGTAACTATATAACCAAAGTATTAGCCTAGTGTAACTATATAACCAAAGTGTTAGAAAGCCTAGTGTAACTATATAACCAAAGTGTTAGAAAGCCTAGTGTAACTATATAACCAAAGTGTTAGCCTAGTGTAACTATATAACCAAAGTATTAGCCTAGTGTAACTATATAACCAAAGTATTAGCCTAGTGTAACTATATAACCAAAGTATTAGCCTAGTGTAACTATATAACCAAAGTGTTAGCCTAGTGTAACTATATAACCAAAGTATTAGCCTAGTGTAACTATATAACCAAAGTATTAGAAAGCCTATTGTAACTATATAACCAAAGTATTAGAAAGCCTAGTGTAACTATATAACCAAAGTGTTAGCCTAGTGTAACTATATAACCAAAGTGTTAGCCTAGTGTAACTATATAACCAAAGTGTTAGCCTAGTGTAACTATATAACCAAAGTGTTAGCCTAGTGTAACTATATAACCAAAGTGTTAGCCTAGTGTAACTATATAACCAAAGTGTTAGCCTAGTGTAACTATATAACCAAAGTGTTAGCCTAGTGTAACTATATAACCAAAGTATTAGCCTAGTGTAACTATATAACCAAAGTGTTAGCCTAGTGTAACTATATAACCAAAGTGTTAGCCTAGTGTAACTATATAACCAAAGTGTAGTGTAACTATATAACCAAAGTGTTAGAAAGCCTAGTGTAACTATATAACCAAAGTGTTAGAAAGCCTAGTGTAACTATATAACCAAAGTGTTAGCCTAGTGTAACTATATAACCAAAGTGTTAGCCTAGTGTAAATATATAACCAAAGTGTTAGCCTAGTGTAACTATATAACCAAAGTGTTAGCCTAGTGTAACTATATAACCAAAGTGTTAGCCTAGTGTAACTATATAACCAAAGTGTTAGAAAGCCTAGTGTAACTATATAACCAAAGTGTTAGAAAGCCTAGTGTAACTATATAACCAAAGTTTTAGCCTAGTGTAACTATATAACCAACGCGTTAGCCCAGTGTAACTATATAACCAAAGTGTTAGCCTAGTTTAACTATATAACCAAAGTGTTAGCCTAGTGTAACTATATAACCAAAGTGTTAGCCTAGTGTAACTATATAACCAAAGTGTTAGCCTAGTGTAACTATATAACCAAAGTGTTAGCCTAGTGTAACTATATAACCAAAGTGTTAGCCTAGTGTAACTATATAACCAAAGTGTTAGCCTAGTGTAACTATATAACCAAAGTGTTAGCCTAGTGTAACTATATAACCAAAGTGTTAGCCTAGTGTAACTATATAACCAAAGTGTTAGAAAGCTAGTGTAACTATATAACCAACGCGTTAGCCTAGTGTAACTATATAACAAAAGTGTTAGCCTAGTGTAACTATATAACCAAAGTGTTAGCCTAGTGTAACTATATAACCAAAGTGTTAGCCTAGTGTAACTATATAACCAAAGTGTTAGAAAGCCTAGTGTAACTATATAACCAACGCGTTAGCCTAGTGTAACTATATAACCAAAGTGTTAGCCTAGTGTAACTATATAACCAAAGTGTTAGCCTAGTGTAACTATATAACCAAAGTGTTAGCCTAGTGTAACTATATAACCAAAGTGTTAGCCTAGTGTAACTATATAACCAAAGTGTTAGCCTAGTGTAACTATATAACCAAAGTGTTAGAAAGCCTAGTGTAACTATATAACCAAAGTGTTAGAAAGCTTGTGTAACTGTATAACCAAAGTGTTAGAAAGCCTAGTGTAACTATATAACCAAAGTGTTAGCCTAGTGTAACTATATAACCAAAGTGTTAGCCTAGTGTAACTATATAACCAAAGTGTTAGCCTAGTGTAACTATATAACCAAAGTGTTAGAAAGCCTAGTGTAACTATATAACCAAAGTGTTAGAAAGCTAGTGTAACTATATAACCAAAGTGTTAGCCTAGTGTAACTATATAACCAAAGTGTTAGCCTAGTGTAACTATATAACCAAAGTGTTAGAAAGCCTAGTGTAACTATATAACCAAAGTGTTAGCCTAGTACAGGGGTCTGCAACTTATCAAGGAAGAAGAGCCATGTTATAAAAAATGTCATTGTCCAAAATATTCCGAGAGCCGCAACACATGCATGAATATACACCCCCACAAACACACACATACACATACTGTACACTCTACAAGGTATATACTGTATAAGCATTAACATACAGCACATGCATGAATATACACCCCCACAAACACACACATACACATACTGTACACTCTACAAGGTATATACTGTATAAGCATTAACATATGTCAAAATATGTAGAGGGAAAATTAATATGTCCCTTTATTTTATTTTATTTCCATGCAAAACAGTTTGAAAATTACAAATACACAATACATACATGCACATACACTACCCACCCAAATACACACACACGCTACCCCCCGAAATACACACACACAGACTACTGTCCCCCCAAATATATGCACATACACTACCCACCCAAATACACACACACACGCTACCCCCCGAAATACACACACACACACACACACTACTGTCCCCCCAAATATATGCACATACACTACCCACCAAAATACACACACACGCTACCCCCTGAAATACACACACACACTACCGTCCCCTCAAATATATGCACATACACTACCCACCCAAATACACACACACACGCTACCCCCCGAAATACACACACACTCACACTACCGTCTCCCCAAATATATGCACATACACTACCCACCCAAATACACACACACACACGCTACCCCCCTAAATACACACACACACACACACACACACTACCGTCCCCCCAAATATATGCACATACACTACCCACCCAAATACACACACACACGCTACCCCCCGAAATACACACACACACACACACACACTACCGTCCCCCCAAATATATGAACATACACTACCCACCCAAATACACACACACACGCTACCCCCCGAAATACACACACACACACACACTACCGTCCCCCCCAAATATATGCACATACACTACCCACCCAAATACACACACACGCTACCCCCCGAAATACACACACACGCACGCTACCCCCCAAATACACACACACACACACTACCGTCCCCCCAAATATATGCACATACACTACCCACCCAAATACACACACACACACACACTACCCCCAAAATACATGCACACACACTACCACCCCCCCCCAAATATATGCACATACACTACCCACCCAAATACACACACACTACCCACCCAAATACACACACACACTACCCCCAAAATACATGCACACACACTACCACCCCCCCCCCCCCCCCCAAATATACCCCATAAATATAATAGGACTTTTATAGGAAATGTGTCTCAGGTTATTTGTGACCCAATGTACAGATGTATCATATGTTATTACCACAGTTAGCTCGAATTAACACACAAAATAACACGTGTTATCTCCTTGACATTATTTGCAATGGCATTACTAGCGCATAGTGGCGCTAATGTCTGCTACATAATAATAATAACAATAATAGCATGTTCTTGTATAGCGCTGCTAGTTTTACGTACTGCTGCGCTTTACAGAGACATTTTACAGACACAGTCCCTTCCCCGTGGAGCTTACAATCTATGTTTTTGGTGTCTGAAGAGATAAAGTGACTTTCCCAAGGTGAGTCAGTGTCTTGACTCACTGAGCCGCTCCTTCTCTACATCTGTATAGTTATAAATACTATAGATTTTATAGGGTCTGAGTCTCAGTTTATAGGGCAGGGCCCCAATTGTATATCCAATACACATATAATAGCAGATGTACAGTATAGGGCCTGCGACTCAGTTCCCATTGTCTGTCAAGCTCACACCAGTTGTCAAACTAGTAGACAGGACAGTGGCACGAATAGAGAGGGGCTGAAGTAGATAAAAGGGGGTTGGCCTGAGCGATGAAGGGGTTAGGTCTGAAAAATGGTTCTTACTAGGAGGTTATAACATAGAAAGATGGAGGCCCACAGCTGCTCCCACAATTACAGCTCTACAGCCTTACAATATGTCTGTAATATATACTGCCACCACTTCTCCGCTCATCTTTCCCTCTCCTATCCCCCTCATCTGTATCTTCTCCACTCAACTCTCTCCATTTCCTCTTCTCCACTCATCTCTCCCTCTGTCCTCCTCTCACTCCCTGCCCTTCTCTACTCGTCTCTCCCTGTGTCCTCCTCTCACTCCCTGCCCTTCTCTACTCGTCTCTCCCTGTGTCCTCCCCTCACTCCCTGCCCTTCTCTACTCGTCTCTCCCTGTGTCCTCCCCTCACTCCCTACCCTTCTCCACTCATCTCTCCCTGTCCTCCCCTCACTCCCTCCCCTTCTCCACTCATCTCTCCCTCTGTCCTCCTCTCACTCCCTGCCCTTCTCCACTCATCTCTCCCTCTCTCACTCCCTCCCCTTCTCCATTCATCTCTCCCTCTGTCCCCCTCTCACTCCCTCCCCTTCTCCACTCATCTCTCCCTCTGTCCTCCTCTCACTCCCTGCCCTTCTCTACTCGTCTCTCCCTGTGTCCTCCTCTCACTCCCTGCCCTTCTCCACTCATCTCTCCCTCTCTCACTCCCTCCCCTTCTCCACTCATGTTTCGCTCTCTTCTCCACTCATGTATCCCTCTCTCTCTCCCTCTCTCCCTCCCTCCAGGAAGGTCTCTTCGGTGACCTGTCTAACCTCACCCAGCTGTTCCTCCATGGGAATCTCTTACAGGCTCTCCCTGCCGGTTCCTTCCTGGGCCTCCCAAGCTTGGACCGTCTCTTGCTGCACAGTAACCGCCTGGTGTCTGTCTCCCCCGGAGCCTTCAGGGGGCTGAGCAGCCTCACAATCCTCTTCCTCTTTAACAACAGCCTGCCCTCCCTCCCAGGCGAGTCCCTGCGCGGCCTGCCCTCCCTGCAGTTCCTGCGTCTGAACGGAAACCCGTGGCACTGTGACTGCAGCTGCCGCTCCCTGTGGAGCTGGTTCCGCGCCTCCCCGGGGGTGTCCAGCTCCCAGGTGCCCTGCGCCTCCCCCGCACCCCTGCGCGGGAGGGACCTGCGCTCCCTGGGAGAACGCGACTTGCGGCACTGCACCTCCCACTCTCTGCCTCCTGCTGGGAACCTCTCGGGTCTCTCCTTCCCTCCCAAACCCTCCTCCTTCTACAGGGGGCTGCTTCCCGGGCCAGGGGAGGAGCAGGGGCCAGGGGAGCCGGAGGAAGGGGAGGAGGAGGGGAGAGAGTGGCAGGATGGGGTGGGGGAGGGAGGGGACGGTGGTGATAGTGCAAGTGGGGCGAGTGACCGGGGGGGAGTGGGGCTGGCAGGGTCACTACTGCTTGCTCTGTTCACATCCTCAATATTAACCTCTGACCTTTCCAGATTGGGGAAGGGGGTTGGGGGGTAAAAGACGGCAGAATACCCCTTTCCCAACCTCTGCCCCCCAAGTGCTGTGCAAACTTTGAGATAAATAAATTTTAAATATATATATTTACACCTGTGTTTGTGATAACTATAAAAGTAACACACTCACCCAGAGATAGGGTAACACACTGACCCAGAGATAGGATAACACACTGACCCAGAGATAGGGTGACACACTGACACAGAGATAGGGTAACACACTCACCCAGAGATAGGGTAACACACTCACCCAGAGATAGGGTAACACACTGACCCAGAGATAGGGTAACACACTCACCCAGAGATAGGGTAACACACTGACCCAGAGATAGGGTAACACACTGACCCAGAGATAGGGTAACACACTGACCCAGAGATAGGGTAACACACTCACCCAGAGATAGGATAACACTCTGACCCAGAGATAGGGTAACACACTGACCCAGAGATAGGGTAACACACTCACCCAGAGATAGGGTAACACACTCACCCAGAGATAGGGTGACACACTGACCCAGAGATAGGGTAACACACTGACCCAGAGATAGGGTAACACACTGACCCAGAGATAGGGTAACACACTGACCCAGAGATAGGGTAACACACTGACCCAGAGATAGGGTAACACTCTGACCCAGAGATAGGGTAACACACTGACCCAGAGATAGGGTAACACACTGACCCAGAGATAGGGTAACACACTGACCCAGAGATAGTGTAACACACTGACCCAGAGATAGGTTAACACACTCACCCAGAGATAGGATAACACTCTGACCCAGAGATAGGGTAACACACTGACCCAGAGATAGGGTAACACACTCACCCAGAGATAGGGTAACACACTCACCCAGAGATAGGGTGACACACTGACCCAGAGATAGGGTAACACACTGACCCAGAGATAGGGTAACACACTGACCCAGAGATAGGGTAACACACTGACCCAGAGATAGGGTAACACACTGACCCAGAGATAGGGTAACACTCTGACCCAGAGATAGGGTAACACACTGACCCAGAGATAGGGTAACACACTGACCCAGAGATAGGGTAACACACTGACCCAGAGATAGGGTAACACACTGACCCAGAGATAGGGTAACACACTGACCCAGAGATAGGGTAACACACTGACCCAGAGATAGGGTAACACACTGACCCAGAGATAGGGTAACACACTGACCCAGAGATAGGGTAACACACTGACCCAGAGATAGGGTGACACACTCACCCAGAGATAGGGTGACACACTGACCCAGAGATAGGGTGACACACTCACCCAGAGATAGGGTGACACACTGACCCAGAGATAGGGTAACACACTGACCCAGAGATAGGGTGACACACTGACCCAGAGATAGGGTGACACACTCACCCAGAGATAGGGTAACACACTGACCCAGAGATAGGGTAACACACTGACCCAGAGATAGGGTAACACACTGACCCAGAGATAGGGTAACACACTGACCCAGAGATAGGGTAACACACTCACCCAGAGATAGGATAACACTCTGACCCAGAGATAGGGTAACACACTGACCCAGAGATAGGGTAACACACTCACCCAGAGATAGGGTAACACACTCACCCAGAGATAGGGTGACACACTGACCCAGAGATAGGGTAACACACTGACCCAGAGATAGGGTAACACACTGACCCAGAGATAGGGTAACACACTGACCCAGAGATAGGGTAACACACTGACCCAGAGATAGGGTAACACTCTGACCCAGAGATAGGGTAACACACTGACCCAGAGATAGGGTAACACACTGACCCAGAGATAGGGTAACACACTGACCCAGAGATAGTGTAACACACTGACCCAGAGATAGGGTAACACACTCACCCAGAGATAGGATAACACTCTGACCCAGAGATAGGGTAACACACTGACCCAGAGATAGGGTAACACACTCACCCAGAGATAGGGTAACACACTCACCCAGAGATAGGGTAACACACTGACCCAGAGATAGGGTAACACACTGACCCAGAGATAGGGTAACACACTGACCCAGAGATAGGGTAACACACTGACCCAGAGATAGGGTAACACACTGACCCAGAGATAGGGTGACACACTCACCCAGAGATAGGGTAACACACTGACCCAGAGATAGGGTGACACACTCACCCAGAGATAGGGTGACACACTGACCCAGAGATAGGGTGACACACTGACCCAGAGATAGGGTGACACACTGACCCAGAGATAGGGTGACAAACTGACCCAGAGATAGGGTGACACACTGACCCAGAGATAGGGTGACAAACTGACCCAGAGATAGGGTGACACACTGACCCAGAGATAGGGTAACACACTGACCCAGAGATAGGGTAACACACTGACCCAGAGATAGGGTAACACACTGACCCAGAGATAGGGTAACACACTCACCCAGAGATAGGGTAACACTCTGACCCAGAGATAGGGTAACACACTCACCCAGAGATAGGGTAACACACTGACCCAGAGATAGGGTAACACACTGACCCAGAGATAGGGTAACACACTCACCCAGAGATAGGGTAACACACTGACCCAGAGATAGGGTAACACACTGACCCAGAGATAGGGTAACACACTGACCCAGAGATAGGGTAACACACTGACCCAGAGATAGGGTGACACACTGACCCAGAGATAGGGTAACACACTGACCCAGAGATAGGGTAACACTCTGACCCAGAGATAGGGTAACACTCTGACCCAGAGATAGGGTAACACACTGACCCAGAGATAGGGTAACACACTGACCCAGAGATAGGGTAACACACTGACCCAGAGATAGGGTAACACTCTGACCCAGAGATAGGGTGACACACTCACCCAGAGATAGGGTGACACACTGACCCAGTGATAGGGTGACACACTGACCCAGAGATAGGGTAACACACTGACCCAGAGATAGGGTAACACACTGTCCCAGAGATAGGGTAACACACTGACCCAGAGATAGGGTAACACACTGACCCAGAGATAGGGTAACACACTGACCCAGAGATAGGGTAACACACTGACCCAGAGATAGGGTAACACACTGACCCAGAGATAGGGTAACACACTGACCCAGAGATAGGGTAACACACTCACCCAGAGATAGGGTAACACACTGACCCAGAGATAGGGTAACACACTGACCCAGAGATAGGGTAACACACTGACCCAGAGATAGGGTAACACACTGACCCAGAGATAGGGTAACACACTGACCCAGAGATAGCGTAACACACTGACCCAGAGATAGGGTAACACACTGACCCAGAGATAGGGTGACACACTGACCCAGAGATAGGGTAACACACTCACCCAGAGATAGGGTAACACACTGACCCAGAGATAGGGTAACACACTTACCCAGAGATAGGGTAACACACTGACCCAGAGATAGGGTAACACTCTGACCCAGAGATAGGGTAACACACTGACCCAGAGATAGGGTAACACACTGACCCAGAGAGAGGGTAACACACTGACCCAGAGATAGGGTAACACACTCACCCAGAGATAGGGTAACACACTGACCCAGAGATAGGGTAACACTCTGACCCAGAGATAGGGTGACACACTGACCCAGAGATAGGGTAACACACTGACCCAGAGATAGGGTAACACACTGACCCAGAGATAGGGTAAAACACTGACCCAGAGATAGGGTAACACACTCACCCAGAGATAGGGTAACACACTGATCCAGAGATAGGGTAACACACTCACCCAGAGATAGGATAACACACTGACCCAGAGATAGGGTGACACACTCACCCAGAGATAGGGTAACACACTGACCCAGAGATAGGGTAACACTCTGACCCAGAGATAGGGTGACACACTGACCCAGAGAGAGGGTAACACACTGACCCAGAGATAGGGTGACACACTGACCCAGAGATAGGGTAACACACTGACCCAGAGATAGGGTAACACACTGACCCAGAGATAGGGTAACACACTTACCCAGAGATAGGGTAACACACTGACCCAGAGATAGGGTAACACACTGACCCAGAGATAGGGTAACACACTGACCCAGAGATAGGGTGACACACTGACCCAGAGATAGGGTAACACACTGACCCAGAGATAGGGTAACACACTGACCCAGAGATAGGGTAACACACTGACCCAGAGATAGGGTGACACACTGACCCAGAGATAGGGTGACACACTGACCCAGAGATAGGGTAACACACTGACCCAGAGATAGGGTAACACACTGACCCAGAGAGAGGGTAACACACTGACCCAGATATAGGGTAACACACTGACCCAGAGATAGGGTAACACTCTGACCCAGAGATAGGGTAACACACTGACCCAGAGATAGGGTAACACACTGACCCAGAGATAGGGTAACACTCTGACCCAGAGATAGGGTAACACTCTGAGCCAGAGATAGGGTAACACTCTGACCCAGAGATAGGGTAACACACTGACCCAGAGATAGGGTAACACACTGACCCAGAGATAGGGTAACACACTGACCCAGAGATAGGGTGACACACTGACCCAGAGATAGGGTAACACTCACCCAGAGATAGGGTAACACACTCACCCAGAGATAGGGTAACACTCTGAGCCAGAGATAGGGTAACACTCTGACCCAGAGATAGGGTGACACACTGACCCAGAGATAGGGTAACACTCTGACCCAGAGATAGGGTAACACACTCACCCAGAGATAGGGTAACACTCTGACCCAGAGATAGGGTAACACACTGACCCAGAGATAGGGTAACACACTGACCCAGAGATAGGGTGACACACTGACCCAGAGATAGGGTGACACACTGACCCAGAGATAGGGTAACACACTGACCCAGAGATAGGGTAACACTCTGACCCAGAGATAGGGTAACACACTGACCCAGAGATAGGGTAACACACTGACCCAGAGATAGGGTAACACACTTACCCAGAGATAGGGTAACACTCTGACCCAGAGATAGGGTGACACACTGACCCAGAGATAGGGTAACACACTGACCCAGAGATAGGGTAACACTCTGACCCAGAGATAGGGTAACACACTGACCCAGATATAGGGTAACACACTGACCCAGAGATAGGGTAACACTCTGACCCAGAGATAGGGTAACACACTGACCCAGAGATAGGGTAACACACTGACCCAGAGATAGGGTGACACACTGACCCAGAGATAGGGTGACACACTGACCCAGAGATAGGGTAACACACTGACCCAGAGATAGGGTAACACTCTGACCCAGAGATAGGGTAACACACTGACCCAGAGATAGGGTAACACACTGACCCAGAGATAGGGTGACACACTGACCCAGAGATAGGGTAACACACTGACCCAGAGATAGGGTAACACACTGACCCAGAGATAGGGTAACACACTGACCCAGAGATAGGGTAACACACTTACCCAGAGATAGGGTAACACTCTGACCCAGAGATAGGGTGACACACTGACCCAGAGATAGGGTAACACACTGACCCAGAGATAGGGTAACACTCTGACCCAGAGATAGGGTAACACACTGACCCAGATATAGGGTAACACACTGACCCAGAGATAGGGTAACACTCTGACCCAGAGATAGGGTAACACACTGACCCAGAGATAGGGTAACACACTGACCCAGAGATAGGGTGACACACTGACCCAGAGATAGGGTGACACACTGACCCAGAGATAGGGTAACACACTGACCCAGAGATAGGGTAACACTCTGACCCAGAGATAGGGTAACACACTGACCCAGAGATAGGGTAACACACTGACCCAGAGATAGGGTGACACACTGACCCAGAGATAGGGTAACACACTGACCCAGAGATAGGGTAACACACTGACCCAGAGATAGGGTAACACACTGACCCAGAGATAGGGTAACACACTGACCCAGAGATACTGTAGGGTAACACACTCACCCAGAGATAGGGTAACACACTGACCCAGAGATAGGGTGACACACTGACCCAGAGATAGGGTAACACACTGACCCAGAGATAGGGTAACACACTGACCCAGAGATAGGGTGACACACTGACCCAGAGATAGGGTAACACACTCACCCAGAGATAGGGTAACACTCTGACCCAGAGATAGGGTAACACACTGACCCAGAGATAGGGTGACACACTGACCCAGAGATAGGGTAACACTGACCCAGAGATAGGGTAACACACTGACCCAGAGATAGGGTGACACACTGACCCAGAGATAGGGTAACACACTGACCCAGAGATAGGGTAACACACTGACCCAGAGATAGGGTAACACTCTGACCCAGAGATAGGGTGACACACTGACCCAGAGATAGGGTGACACACTGACCCAGAGATAGGGTAACACACTGACCCAGAGATAGGGTAACACACTGACCCAGAGATAGGGTAACACACTTACCCAGAGATAGGGTAACACACTGACCCAGAGATAGGGTAACACACTGACCCAGAGATAGGGTAACACACTGACCCAGAGATAGGGTGACACACTGACCCAGAGATAGGGTAACACACTGACCCAGAGATAGGGTAACACACTGACCCAGAGATAGGGTAACACACTGACCCAGAGATAGGGTGACACACTCACCCAGAGATAGGGTGACACACTGACCCAGAGATAGGGTAACAAACTCACCCAGAGATAGGGTAACACACTGACCCAGAGAGAGGGTAACACACTGACCCAGATATAGGGTAACACACTGACCCAGAGATAGGGTAACACTCTGACCCAGAGATAGGGTAACACTCTGACCCAGAGATAGGGTAACACACTGACCCAGAGATAGGGTAACACACTCACCCAGAGATAGGGTAACACTCTGACCCAGAGATAGGGTAACACTCTGAGCCAGAGATAGGGTAACACTCTGACCCAGAGATAGGGTAACACACTGACCCAGAGATAGGGTAACACACTGACCCAGAGATAGGGTAACACACTGACCCAGAGATAGGGTGACACACTGACCCAGAGATAGGGTAACACTCACCCAGAGATAGGGTAACACACTGACCCAGAGATAGGGTAACACTCTGACCCAGAGATAGGGTAACACACTGACCCAGATATAGGGTAACACACTGACCCAGAGATAGGGTAACACTCTGACCCAGAGATAGGGTAACACACTGACCCAGAGATAGGGTAACACACTGACCCAGAGATAGGGTGACACACTGACCCAGAGATAGGGTGACACACTGACCCAGAGATAGGGTAACACACTGACCCAGAGATAGGGTAACACTCTGACCCAGAGATAGGGTAACACACTGACCCAGAGATAGGGTGACACACTGACCCAGAGATAGGGTAACACTGACCCAGAGATAGGGTAACACACTGACCCAGAGATAGGGTGACACACTGACCCAGAGATAGGGTAACACACTGACCCAGAGATAGGGTAACACACTGACCCAGAGATAGGGTAACACACTGACCCAGAGATAGGGTAACACACTGACCCAGAGATACTGTAGGGTAACACACTCACCCAGAGATAGGGTAACACACTGACCCAGAGATAGGGTAACACACTGACCCAGAGATAGGGTAACACACTGACCCAGAGATAGGGTGACACACTGACCCAGAGATAGGGTAACACACTGACCCAGAGATAGGGTAACACACTGACCCAGAGATAGGGTAACACACTGACCCAGAGATAGGGTGACACACTGACCCAGAGATAGGGTGACACACTGACCCAGAGATAGGGTAACACACTGACCCAGAGATAGGGTAACACACTGACCCAGAGAGAGGGTAACACACTGACCCAGATATAGGGTAACACACTGACCCAGAGATAGGGTAACACTCTGACCCAGAGATAGGGTAACACACTGACCCAGAGATAGGGTAACACACTGACCCAGAGATAGGGTAACACTCTGACCCAGAGATAGGGTAACACTCTGAGCCAGAGATAGGGTAACACTCTGACCCAGAGATAGGGTAACACACTGACCCAGAGATAGGGTAACACACTGACCCAGAGATAGGGTAACACACTGACCCAGAGATAGGGTGACACACTGACCCAGAGATAGGGTAACACTCACCCAGAGATAGGGTAACACACTCACCCAGAGATAGGGTAACACTCACCCAGAGATAGGGTAACACACTCACCCAGAGATAGGGTAACACTCTGAGCCAGAGATAGGGTAACACTCTGACCCAGAGATAGGGTGACACACTCACCCAGAGATAGGGTAACACTCTGACCCAGAGATAGGGTAACACACTGACCCAGAGATAGGGTAACACACTGACCCAGAGATAGGGTGACACACTGACCCAGAGATAGGGTGACACACTGACCCAGAGATAGGGTAACACACTGACCCAGAGATAGGGTAACACTCTGACCCAGAGATAGGGTAACACACTGACCCAGAGATAGGGTAACACACTGACCCAGAGATAGGGTAACACACTTACCCAGAGATAGGGTAACACTCTGACCCAGAGATAGGGTGACACACTGACCCAGAGATAGGGTAACACACTGACCCAGAGATAGGGTAACACTCTGACCCAGAGATAGGGTAACACACTGACCCAGATATAGGGTAACACACTGACCCAGAGATAGGGTAACACTCTGACCCAGAGATAGGGTAACACACTGACCCAGAGATAGGGTAACACACTGACCCAGAGATAGGGTGACACACTGACCCAGAGATAGGGTGACACACTGACCCAGAGATAGGGTAACACACTGACCCAGAGATAGGGTAACACTCTGACCCAGAGATAGGGTAACACACTGACCCAGAGATAGGGTAACACACTGACCCAGAGATAGGGTGACACACTGACCCAGAGATAGGGTAACACACTGACCCAGAGATAGGGTAACACACTGACCCAGAGATAGGGTAACACACTGACCCAGAGATAGGGTAACACACTGACCCAGAGATACTGTAGGGTAACACACTCACCCAGAGATAGGGTAACACACTGACCCAGAGATAGGGTGACACACTGACCCAGAGATAGGGTAACACACTGACCCAGAGATAGGGTAACACACTGACCCAGAGATAGGGTGACACACTGACCCAGAGATAGGGTAACACACTCACCCAGAGATAGGGTAACACTCTGACCCAGAGATAGGGTAACACACTGACCCAGAGATAGGGTGACACACTGACCCAGAGATAGGGTAACACTGACCCAGAGATAGGGTAACACACTGACCCAGAGATAGGGTGACACACTGACCCAGAGATAGGGTAACACACTGACCCAGAGATAGGGTAACACACTGACCCAGAGATAGGGTAACACTCTGACCCAGAGATAGGGTGACACACTGACCCAGAGATAGGGTGACACACTGACCCAGAGATAGGGTAACACACTGACCCAGAGATAGGGTAACACACTGACCCAGAGATAGGGTAACACACTTACCCAGAGATAGGGTAACACACTGACCCAGAGATAGGGTAACACACTGACCCAGAGATAGGGTAACACACTGACCCAGAGATAGGGTGACACACTGACCCAGAGATAGGGTAACACACTGACCCAGAGATAGGGTAACACACTGACCCAGAGATAGGGTAACACACTGACCCAGAGATAGGGTGACACACTGACCCAGAGATAGGGTGACACACTGACCCAGAGATAGGGTAACAAACTCACCCAGAGATAGGGTAACACACTGACCCAGAGAGAGGGTAACACACTGACCCAGATATAGGGTAACACACTGACCCAGAGATAGGGTAACACTCTGACCCAGAGATAGGGTAACACTCTGACCCAGAGATAGGGTAACACACTGACCCAGAGATAGGGTAACACACTGACCCAGAGATAGGGTAACACTCTGACCCAGAGATAGGGTAACACTCTGAGCCAGAGATAGGGTAACACTCTGACCCAGAGATAGGGTAACACACTGACCCAGAGATAGGGTAACACACTGACCCAGAGATAGGGTAACACACTGACCCAGAGATAGGGTGACACACTGACCCAGAGATAGGGTAACACTCACCCAGAGATAGGGTAACACACTGACCCAGAGATAGGGTAACACTCTGACCCAGAGATAGGGTAACACACTGACCCAGATATAGGGTAACACACTGACCCAGAGATAGGGTAACACTCTGACCCAGAGATAGGGTAACACACTGACCCAGAGATAGGGTAACACACTGACCCAGAGATAGGGTGACACACTGACCCAGAGATAGGGTGACACACTGACCCAGAGATAGGGTAACACACTGACCCAGAGATAGGGTAACACTCTGACCCAGAGATAGGGTAACACACTGACCCAGAGATAGGGTGACACACTGACCCAGAGATAGGGTAACACTGACCCAGAGATAGGGTAACACACTGACCCAGAGATAGGGTGACACACTGACCCAGAGATAGGGTAACACACTGACCCAGAGATAGGGTAACACACTGACCCAGAGATAGGGTAACACACTGACCCAGAGATAGGGTAACACACTGACCCAGAGATACTGTAGGGTAACACACTCACCCAGAGATAGGGTAACACACTGACCCAGAGATAGGGTAACACACTGACCCAGAGATAGGGTAACACACTGACCCAGAGATAGGGTGACACACTGACCCAGAGATAGGGTAACACACTGACCCAGAGATAGGGTAACACACTGACCCAGAGATAGGGTAACACACTGACCCAGAGATAGGGTGACACACTGACCCAGAGATAGGGTGACACACTGACCCAGAGATAGGGTAACACACTGACCCAGAGATAGGGTAACACACTGACCCAGAGAGAGGGTAACACACTGACCCAGATATAGGGTAACACACTGACCCAGAGATAGGGTAACACTCTGACCCAGAGATAGGGTAACACACTGACCCAGAGATAGGGTAACACACTGACCCAGAGATAGGGTAACACTCTGACCCAGAGATAGGGTAACACTCTGAGCCAGAGATAGGGTAACACTCTGACCCAGAGATAGGGTAACACACTGACCCAGAGATAGGGTAACACACTGACCCAGAGATAGGGTAACACACTGACCCAGAGATAGGGTGACACACTGACCCAGAGATAGGGTAACACTCACCCAGAGATAGGGTAACACACTCACCCAGAGATAGGGTAACACTCTGAGCCAGAGATAGGGTAACACTCTGACCCAGAGATAGGGTGACACACTGACCCAGAGATAGGGTAACACTCTGACCCAGAGATAGGGTAACACACTCACCCAGAGATAGGGTAACACTCTGACCCAGAGATAGGGTAACACACTGACCCAGAGATAGGGTAACACACTGACCCAGAGATAGGGTGACACACTGACCCAGAGATAGGGTGACACACTGACCCAGAGATAGGGTAACACACTGACCCAGAGATAGGGTAACACTCTGACCCAGAGATAGGGTAACACACTGACCCAGAGATAGGGTAACACACTGACCCAGAGATAGGGTAACACACTTACCCAGAGATAGGGTAACACTCTGACCCAGAGATAGGGTGACACACTGACCCAGAGATAGGGTAACACACTGACCCAGAGATAGGGTAACACTCTGACCCAGAGATAGGGTAACACACTGACCCAGATATAGGGTAACACACTGACCCAGAGATAGGGTAACACTCTGACCCAGAGATAGGGTAACACACTGACCCAGAGATAGGGTAACACACTGACCCAGAGATAGGGTGACACACTGACCCAGAGATAGGGTGACACACTGACCCAGAGATAGGGTAACACACTGACCCAGAGATAGGGTAACACTCTGACCCAGAGATAGGTTAACACACTGACCCAGAGATAGGGTAACACACTGACCCAGAGATAGGGTGACACACTGACCCAGAGATAGGGTAACACACTGACCCAGAGATAGGGTAACACACTGACCCAGAGATAGGGTAACACACTGACCCAGAGATAGGGTAACACACTGACCCAGAGATACTGTAGGGTAACACACTCACCCAGAGATAGGGTAACACACTGACCCAGAGATAGGGTGACACACTGACCCAGAGATAGGGTAACACACTGACCCAGAGATAGGGTAACACACTGACCCAGAGATAGGGTGACACACTGACCCAGAGATAGGGTAACACACTCACCCAGAGATAGGGTAACACTCTGACCCAGAGATAGGGTAACACACTGACCCAGAGATAGGGTGACACACTGACCCAGAGATAGGGTGACACTGACCCAGAGATAGGGTAACACACTGACCCAGAGATAGGGTGACACACTGACCCAGAGATAGGGTAACACACTGACCCAGAGATAGGGTAACACACTGACCCAGAGATAGGGTAACACTCTGACCCAGAGATAGGGTGACACACTGACCCAGAGATAGGGTGACACACTGACCCAGAGATAGGGTAACACACTGACCCAGAGATAGGGTAACACACTGACCCAGAGATAGGGTGACACACTGACCCAGAGATAGGGTGACACACTGACCCAGAGATAGGGTAACACACTGACCCAGAGATAGGGTAACACTCTGACCCAGAGATAGGGTAACACACTGACCCAGAGATAGGGTAACACACTGACCCAGAGATAGGGTAACACACTTACCCAGAGATAGGGTAACACTCTGACCCAGAGATAGGGTGACACACTGACCCAGAGATAGGGTAACACACTGACCCAGAGATAGGGTAACACTCTGACCCAGAGATAGGGTAACACACTGACCCAGATATAGGGTAACACACTGACCCAGAGATAGGGTAACACTCTGACCCAGAGATAGGGTAACACACTGACCCAGAGATAGGGTAACACACTGACCCAGAGATAGGGTGACACACTGACCCAGAGATAGGGTGACACACTGACCCAGAGATAGGGTAACACACTGACCCAGAGATAGGGTAACACTCTGACCCAGAGATAGGGTAACACACTGACCCAGAGATAGGGTAACACACTGACCCAGAGATAGGGTGACACACTGACCCAGAGATAGGGTAACACACTGACCCAGAGATAGGGTAACACACTGACCCAGAGATAGGGTAACACACTGACCCAGAGATAGGGTAACACACTGACCCAGAGATACTGTAGGGTAACACACTCACCCAGAGATAGGGTAACACACTGACCCAGAGATAGGGTGACACACTGACCCAGAGATAGGGTAACACACTGACCCAGAGATAGGGTAACACACTGACCCAGAGATAGGGTGACACACTGACCCAGAGATAGGGTAACACACTCACCCAGAGATAGGGTAACACTCTGACCCAGAGATAGGGTAACACACTGACCCAGAGATAGGGTGACACACTGACCCAGAGATAGGGTAACACTGACCCAGAGATAGGGTAACACACTGACCCAGAGATAGGGTGACACACTGACCCAGAGATAGGGTAACACACTGACCCAGAGATAGGGTAACACACTGACCCAGAGATAGGGTAACACTCTGACCCAGAGATAGGGTGACACACTGACCCAGAGATAGGGTGACACACTGACCCAGAGATAGGGTAACACACTGACCCAGAGATAGGGTAACACACTGACCCAGAGATAGGGTAACACACTTACCCAGAGATAGGGTAACACACTGACCCAGAGATAGGGTAACACACTGACCCAGAGATAGGGTAACACACTGACCCAGAGATAGGGTGACACACTGACCCAGAGATAGGGTAACACACTGACCCAGAGATAGGGTAACACACTGACCCAGAGATAGGGTAACACACTGACCCAGAGATAGGGTGACACACTGACCCAGAGATAGGGTGACACACTGACCCAGAGATAGGGTAACAAACTCACCCAGAGATAGGGTAACACACTGACCCAGAGAGAGGGTAACACACTGACCCAGATATAGGGTAACACACTGACCCAGAGATAGGGTAACACTCTGACCCAGAGATAGGGTAACACTCTGACCCAGAGATAGGGTAACACACTGACCCAGAGATAGGGTAACACACTGACCCAGAGATAGGGTAACACTCTGACCCAGAGATAGGGTAACACTCTGAGCCAGAGATAGGGTAACACTCTGACCCAGAGATAGGGTAACACACTGACCCAGAGATAGGGTAACACACTGACCCAGAGATAGGGTAACACACTGACCCAGAGATAGGGTGACACACTGACCCAGAGATAGGGTAACACTCACCCAGAGATAGGGTAACACACTGACCCAGAGATAGGGTAACACTCTGACCCAGAGATAGGGTAACACACTGACCCAGATATAGGGTAACACACTGACCCAGAGATAGGGTAACACTCTGACCCAGAGATAGGGTAACACACTGACCCAGAGATAGGGTAACACACTGACCCAGAGATAGGGTGACACACTGACCCAGAGATAGGGTGACACACTGACCCAGAGATAGGGTAACACACTGACCCAGAGATAGGGTAACACTCTGACCCAGAGATAGGGTAACACACTGACCCAGAGATAGGGTGACACACTGACCCAGAGATAGGGTAACACTGACCCAGAGATAGGGTAACACACTGACCCAGAGATAGGGTGACACACTGACCCAGAGATAGGGTAACACACTGACCCAGAGATAGGGTAACACACTGACCCAGAGATAGGGTAACACACTGACCCAGAGATAGGGTAACACACTGACCCAGAGATACTGTAGGGTAACACACTCACCCAGAGATAGGGTAACACACTGACCCAGAGATAGGGTAACACACTGACCCAGAGATAGGGTAACACACTGACCCAGAGATAGGGTGACACACTGACCCAGAGATAGGGTAACACACTGACCCAGAGATAGGGTAACACACTGACCCAGAGATAGGGTAACACACTGACCCAGAGATAGGGTGACACACTGACCCAGAGATAGGGTGACACACTGACCCAGAGATAGGGTAACACACTGACCCAGAGATAGGGTAACACACTGACCCAGAGAGAGGGTAACACACTGACCCAGATATAGGGTAACACACTGACCCAGAGATAGGGTAACACTCTGACCCAGAGATAGGGTAACACACTGACCCAGAGATAGGGTAACACACTGACCCAGAGATAGGGTAACACTCTGACCCAGAGATAGGGTAACACTCTGAGCCAGAGATAGGGTAACACTCTGACCCAGAGATAGGGTAACACACTGACCCAGAGATAGGGTAACACACTGACCCAGAGATAGGGTAACACACTGACCCAGAGATAGGGTGACACACTGACCCAGAGATAGGGTAACACTCACCCAGAGATAGGGTAACACACTCACCCAGAGATAGGGTAACACTCTGAGCCAGAGATAGGGTAACACTCTGACCCAGAGATAGGGTGACACACTGACCCAGAGATAGGGTAACACTCTGACCCAGAGATAGGGTAACACACTCACCCAGAGATAGGGTAACACTCTGACCCAGAGATAGGGTAACACACTGACCCAGAGATAGGGTAACACACTGACCCAGAGATAGGGTGACACACTGACCCAGAGATAGGGTGACACACTGACCCAGAGATAGGGTAACACACTGACCCAGAGATAGGGTAACACTCTGACCCAGAGATAGGGTAACACACTGACCCAGAGATAGGGTAACACACTGACCCAGAGATAGGGTAACACACTTACCCAGAGATAGGGTAACACTCTGACCCAGAGATAGGGTGACACACTGACCCAGAGATAGGGTAACACACTGACCCAGAGATAGGGTAACACTCTGACCCAGAGATAGGGTAACACACTGACCCAGATATAGGGTAACACACTGACCCAGAGATAGGGTAACACTCTGACCCAGAGATAGGGTAACACACTGACCCAGAGATAGGGTAACACACTGACCCAGAGATAGGGTGACACACTGACCCAGAGATAGGGTGACACACTGACCCAGAGATAGGGTAACACACTGACCCAGAGATAGGGTAACACTCTGACCCAGAGATAGGTTAACACACTGACCCAGAGATAGGGTAACACACTGACCCAGAGATAGGGTGACACACTGACCCAGAGATAGGGTAACACACTGACCCAGAGATAGGGTAACACACTGACCCAGAGATAGGGTAACACACTGACCCAGAGATAGGGTAACACACTGACCCAGAGATACTGTAGGGTAACACTCTCACCCAGAGATAGGGTAACACACTGACCCAGAGATAGGGTGACACACTGACCCAGAGATAGGGTAACACACTGACCCAGAGATAGGGTAACACACTGACCCAGAGATAGGGTGACACACTGACCCAGAGATAGGGTAACACACTCACCCAGAGATAGGGTAACACTCTGACCCAGAGATAGGGTAACACACTGACCCAGAGATAGGGTGACACACTGACCCAGAGATAGGGTGACACTGACCCAGAGATAGGGTAACACACTGACCCAGAGATAGGGTGACACACTGACCCAGAGATAGGGTAACACACTGACCCAGAGATAGGGTAACACACTGACCCAGAGATAGGGTAACACTCTGACCCAGAGATAGGGTGACACACTGACCCAGAGATAGGGTGACACACTGACCCAGAGATAGGGTGACACACTGACCCAGAGATAGGGTAACACACTGACCCAGAGATAGGGTAACACACTTACCCAGAGATAGGGTAACACACTGACCCAGAGATAGGGTAACACACTGACCCAGAGATAGGGTAACACACTGACCCAGAGATAGGGTGACACACTGACCCAGAGATAGGGTAACACACTGACCCAGAGATAGGGTAACACACTGACCCAGAGATAGGGTAACACACTGACCCAGAGATAGGGTGACACACTGACCCAGAGATAGGGTGACACACTGACCCAGAGATAGGGTAACAAACTCACCCAGAGATAGGGTAACACACTGACCCAGAGAGAGGGTAACACACTGACCCAGATATAGGGTAACACACTGACCCAGAGATAGGGTAACACTCTGACCCAGAGATAGGGTAACACTCTGACCCAGAGATAGGGTAACACACTGACCCAGAGATAGGGTAACACACTGACCCAGAGATAGGGTAACACTCTGACCCAGAGATAGGGTAACACTCTGAGCCAGAGATAGGGTAACACTCTGACCCAGAGATAGGGTAACACACTGACCCAGAGATAGGGTAACACACTGACCCAGAGATAGGGTAACACACTGACCCAGAGATAGGGTGACACACTGACCCAGAGATAGGGTAACACTCACCCAGAGATAGGGTAACACACTGACCCAGAGATAGGGTAACACTCTGACCCAGAGATAGGGTAACACACTGACCCAGATATAGGGTAACACACTGACCCAGAGATAGGGTAACACTCTGACCCAGAGATAGGGTAACACACTGACCCAGAGATAGGGTAACACACTGACCCAGAGATAGGGTGACACACTGACCCAGAGATAGGGTGACACACTGACCCAGAGATAGGGTAACACACTGACCCAGAGATAGGGTAACACTCTGACCCAGAGATAGGGTAACACACTGACCCAGAGATAGGGTGACACACTGACCCAGAGATAGGGTAACACTGACCCAGAGATAGGGTAACACACTGACCCAGAGATAGGGTGACACACTGACCCAGAGATAGGGTAACACACTGACCCAGAGATAGGGTAACACACTGACCCAGAGATAGGGTAACACACTGACCCAGAGATAGGGTAACACACTGACCCAGAGATACTGTAGGGTAACACACTCACCCAGAGATAGGGTAACACACTGACCCAGAGATAGGGTGACACACTGACCCAGAGATAGGGTAACACACTGACCCAGAGATAGGGTAACACACTGACCCAGAGATAGGGTGACACACTGACCCAGAGATAGGGTAACACTGACCCAGAGATAGGGTAACACACTGACCCAGAGATAGGGTGACACACTGACCCAGAGATAGGGTAACACACTCACCCAGAGATAGGGTAACACACTGACCCAGAGATAGGGTAACACACTGACCCAGAGATAGGGTAACACACTGACCCAGAGATAGGGTGACACACTGACCCAGAGATAGGGTAACACACTCACCCAGAGATAGGGTAACACACTGACCCAGAGATAGGGTAACACACTGACCCAGAGATAGGGTAACACACTGACCCAGAGATAGGGTAACACACTGACCCAGAGATAGGGTGACACACTGACCCAGAGATAGGGTAACACACTGACCCAGAGATAGGGTAACACACTGACCCAGAGAGAGGGTAACACACTGACCCAGAGATAGGGTAACACACTGACCCAGAGATACTGTAGGGTAACACACTCACCCAGAGATAGGGTAACACACTGACCCAGAGATAGGGTAACACACTCACTCAGAGATAGGGTAACACACTGACCCAGAGATAGGGTAACACACTGACCCAGAGATAGGGTAACACACTCACCCAGAGATAGGGTAACACACTGACCCAGAGATAGGGTAACACACTGACCCAGAGATAGGGTAACACACTGACCCAGAGATAGGGTAACACACTGACCCAGAGATAGGGTAACACACTCACCCAGAGATAGGGTAACACACTGACCCAGAGATAGGGTAACACACTGACCCAGAGATAGGGTAACACACTGACCCAGAGATAGGGTAACACTGACCCAGAGATAGGGTGACACACTGACCCAGAGATAGGGTAACACACTCACCCAGAGATAGGGTAACACACTGACCCAGAGATAGGGTAACACACTGACCCAGAGATAGGGTAACACACTGACCCAGAGATAGGGTAACACACTGACCCAGAGATAGGGTAACACACTGACCCAGAGATAGGGTAACACACTGACCCAGAGATAGGGTAACACACTGACCCAGAGATAGGGTAACACACTGACCCAGAGATAGGGTAACACACTGACCCAGAGATAGGGTAACACACTGACCCAGAGATAGGGTAACACACTGACCCAGAGATAGGGTAACACACTGACCCAGAGATAGGGTAACACACTGACCCAGAGATAGGGTAACACACTGACCCAGAGATACTGTAGGGTAACACACTGACCCAGAGATAGGGTGACACACTGACCCAGAGATAGGGTGACACACTCACCCAGAGATAGGGTGACACACTCACCCAGAGATAGGGTGACACACTGACCCAGAGATAGGGTAACACTCACCCAGAGATAGGGTAACACACTCACCCAGAGATAGGATAACACACTGACCCAGAGATAGGGTAACACACTGACCCAGAGATAGGGTAACACACTGACCCAGAGATAGGGTAACACACTGACCCAGAGATAGGGTGACACACTGACCCAGAGATAGGGTAACACTCTGACCCAGAGATAGGGTGACACACTGACCCAGAGATAGGGTGACACACTCACCCAGAGATAGGGTAACACACTGACCCAGAGATAGGGTAACACACTGACCCAGAGATAGGGTAACACACTGACCCAGAGATAGGGTAACACACTGACCCAGAGATAGGGTGACACACTGACCCAGAGATAGGGTAACACTCTGACCCAGAGATAGGGTGACACACTGACCCAGAGATAGGGTAACACACTGACCCAGAGATAGGGTGACACACTGACCCAGAGATAGGGTGACACACTGACCCAGAGATAGGGTAGCACTCTGACCCAGAGATAGGGTGACACACTGACCCAGAGATAGGGTGACACACTCACCCAGAGATAGGGTAACACTCTGACCCAGAGATAGGGTAACACTCTGACCTAGGAGGAAACACTGAGTGGGCACTGCTGGGGGAGGGGAGGTAGCACTAAGTGGGCACTGCTGGGGGAGGGGAGGTAGCACTGAGTGGGCACTGCTGGGGGAGGGGAGGTAGCACTGAGTGGGCACTGCTGGGGGAGGGGAGGTAGCACTGAGTGGGCACTGCTGGAGGAGGGGAGGTAACACTGAGTGGGCACTGCTGGGGAGGGGAGGTAGCACTGAGTGGGCACTGCTGGAGGAGGGGAGGTAGCACTGAGTGGGCACTGCTGGAGGAGGGGAGGTAGCACTGAGTGGGCACTGCTGGGGGAGGGGAGGTAGCACTGAGTGGGCACTGCTGGGGGAGGGGAGGTAGCACTAAGTGGGCACTGCTGGGAGAAGGGAGGTAGCACTGAGTGGGTACTGCTGGGGGAGGGGAGGTAGCACTGAGTGGGCACTGCTGGAGGAGGGGAGGTAGCACTGAGTGGGCACTGCTGGGGAGGGGAGGTAACACTGAGTGGGCACTGCTGGGGAGGGGAGGCAGCACTGAGTGGGCACTGCAGGGGGAGGGGTGGTAGCACTGAGTGGGCACTGCAGGGGCAGGGGAGGTAGCACTGAGTGGGCACTGCTGGGGAGGGGAGGTAGCACTGAGTGGGCACTGCTGGGGGAGGGGAGGTAGCACTAAGTGGGCACTGCTGGGGGAAGGGAGGTAGCACTGAGTGGGCACTGCTGGGGGAGGGGAGGTAGCACTGAAAGGGCACTGCAGGGGGAGGGGAGGTAGCACTGAGTGGGCACTGCTGGGGAGGGGAGGTAGCACTAAGTGGGCACTGCTGGGGGAGGGGAGGTAGCACTGAGTGGGCACTGCTGGGGGAGGGGGAGGTAGCACTGAGTGGGCACTGCTGGAGGAGAGGAGGTAACACTAAGTGGGCACTGCTGGGGGAGGGGAGGTAGCACTGAGTGGGCACAGCTGGGGGAGGGGAGGTAGCACTGAGTGGGCACTGCTGGGGGAAGGGAGGTAGCACTGAGTGGGCACTGCTGGGGGAGGGGAGGTAGCACTGAGTGGGCACTGCTGGGGGAAGGGAGGTAGCACTGAGTGGGCACTGCTGGGGGAGGGGAGGTAGCACTGAGTGGGCACTGCTGGGGGAGGGGAGGTAGCACTGAGTGGGCACTGCTGGGGGAGGGGAGGTAGCACTGAGTGGGCACTGCAGGGGGAGGGGAGGTAGCACTGGGTGGGCACTGCTGGGGAGGGGAGGTAGCACTAAGTGGGCACTGCTGGGGGAGGGGAGGTAGCACTGAGTGGGCACTGCTGGGGGAGGGGAGGTAGCACTGAGTGGGCACTGCTGGGGGAGGGGAGGTAGCACTGAGTGGGCACTGCTGGAGGAGGGGAGGTAACACTGAGTGGGCACTGCTGGGGAGGGGAGGTAGCACTAAGTGGGCACTGCTGGGGGAGGGGAGGTAGCACTGAGTGGGCACTGCTGGGGGAGGGGAGGTAGCACTGAGTGGGCACTGCTGGAGGAGGGGAGGTAACACTGAGTGGGCACTGCTGGGGAGGGGAGGTAGCACTAAGTGGGCACTGTGGGGGAGGGGAGGTAGCACTGAGTGGGCACTGCAGGGGGAGGGGAGGTAGCACTGAGTGGGCACTGCTGGGGGAGTGGAGGTAGCACTGAGTGGGCACTGCTGGGGAGGGGAGGTAGCACTGAGTGGGCACTGCTGGGGAGGGGAGGTAGCACTGAGTGGGCACTGCAGGGAGAGGGGAGGTTGCACTGAGTGGGCACTGCTGGAGGAAGGGAGGTAGCACTGAGTGGGCACTGCTGGGGGAGGGGAGGTAGCACTGAGTGGGCACTGCTGGGGGAGGGGAGGTAGCACTGAGTGGGCACTGCTGGGGGAAGGGAGGTAGCACTGAGTGGGCACTGCTGGGGAGGGGAGGTAGCACTGAGTGGGCACTGCTGGGGGAGGGGAGGTAGCACTGAGTGGGCACTGCTGGGGAGGTGAGGTAGCACTGAGTGGGCACTGCTGGGGGAGGGGAGGTAGCACTGAGTGGGCACTGCAGGGGGAGGGGAGGTAGTACTGAGTGGGCACTGCTGGGGAGGGGAGGTAGCACTGAGTGGGCACTGCTGGGGGAGGGGAGGTAGCACTGAGTGGGCACTGCTGGGGGAGGGGAGGTAGCACTGAGTGGGCACTGCAGGGGGAGGGGAGGTAGCACTGAGTGGGCACTGCACGGGGAGGGGAGGTAGCACTGAGTGGGCACTGCTGGGGGAAGGGAGGTAGCACTGAGTGGGCACTGCAGGGGGAGGGGAGGTAGCACTGAGTGGGCACTGCTGGGGAGGGGAGGTAGCACTGAGTGGGCACTGCTGGGGAGGGGAGGTAGCACTAAGTGGGCACTGCTGGGGGAGGGGGGTAGCACTAAGTGGGCACTGCTGGGGGAGGGGAGGTAGCACTGAGTGGGCACTGCTGGGGGAGGGGAGGTAGCACTGAGTGGGCACTGCTGGGGGAGGGGAGGTAGCACTGAGTGGGCACTGCTGGGGGAGGGGAGGTAGCACTGAGTGGGCACTGCTGGGGGAGGGGAGGTAGCACTGAGTGGGCACTGCGGGGGGAGGGGAGGTAGCACTGATTGGGCACTGCAGGGGGAAGGGAGGTAGCACTGAGTGGGCACTGCTGGGGGAGGGGATGTAGCACTGAGTGGGCACTGCTGGGGGAGGGGAGGTAGCACTGAGTGGGCACTGCTGGGGAAGGGGGGTAGCACTGAGTGGGCACTGCTGGGGGAGGGGAGGTAGCACTGAGTGGGCCCTGCAGGGGGAGGGGAGGTAGCACTGAGTGGGCCCTGCAGGGGGAGGGGAGATAGTACTGAGTGGGCACTGCTGGGGGAGGGGAGGTAGCACTGAGTGGGCACTACAGGGGGAGGGGAGGTAGCACTGAGTGGGCACTGCTGGGGGAGGTGAGGTAGCACTGAGTGGGCACTGCTGGGGGGGAGGTAGCACTGAGTGGGCACTGCAGGGGGAGGGGAGGTAGCACTGAGTGGGCACTGCTGGGGGAGGTGAGGTAGCACTGAGTGGGCACTGCTGGGGGAGGGGAGGTAGCACTGAGTGGGCACTGCTGGGGGAGGGGAGGTAGCACTGAGTGGGCCCTGCAGGGGGAGGGGAGATAGCACTGAGTGGGCACTGCTGGGGGAGGGGAGGTAGCACTGAGTGGGCACTGCAGGGGGAGGTGAGGTAGCACTGAGTGGGCACTGCTGGGGGAGGGGAGGTTGCACTGAGTGGGCACTGCAGGGGGAGGGGAGGTAGCACTGAGTGGGCACTGCTGGGGGAGGTGAGGTAGCACTGAGTGGGCACTGCTGGGGGAGGGGAGGTAGCACTGAGTGGGCACTGCTGGGGGAGGGGAGGTAGCACTGAGTGGGCCCTGCAGGGGGAGGGGAGATAGCACTGAGTGGGCACTGCAGGGGGAGGGGAGGTAGCACTGAGTGGGCACTGCAGGGGGAGGGGAGGTAGCACTGAGTGGGCACTGCTGGGGGAAGGGAGGTAGCACTGTGTGGGCACTGCTGGGGGGGGAGGTAGCATTGAGTGGGCACTGCTGGGGGAGGGGAGGTAGCACTGAGTGGGCACTGCTGGAGGAAGGGAGGTAGCACTGAGTGGGCACTGCTGGGGGAGGGGAGGTAGCACTGAGTGGGCACTGCTGGGGGAGGGGAGGTAACACTGAGTGGGCACTGCTGGGGGAGGTAGCACTGAGTGGGCACTGCATCGGGAGGGGAGGTAGCACTGAGTGGGCACTGCTGGGGGAGGGGAGGTAGCACTGAGTGGGCACTGCAGGGGGAGGGGAGGTAGCACTGAGTGGGCACTGCTGGGGGAGGGGAGGTAACACTGAGTGGGCACTGCTGGAGCAGGGGAGGTAGCACTGAGTGGGCACTGCTGGGGAGGGGAGGTAGCACTGAGTGGGCACTGCTGGGGGAGGGGAGGTAGCACTGAGTGGGCACTGCTGGGGAGGGGAGGTAGCACTGAGTGGGCACTGCTGGAGGAGGGGAGGTAGCACTGAGTGGGCACTGCTGGAGGAGGGGAGGTAGCACTGAGTGGGCACTGCTGGGGGAGGGGAGGTAGCACTAAGTGGGCACTGCTGGGGAGGGGAGGTAGCACTGAGTGGGCACTGCTGGGGGAGGGGAGGTAGCACTGAGTGGGCACTGCTGGGGGGGGGGTAGCACTGAGTGGGCACTGCTGGGGGAGGGGAGGTAGCACTGAGTGGGCACTGCTGGGGGAGGGGAGGTAGCACTGAGTGGGCACTGCTGGGGGAGGGGAGGTAGCACTGAGTGGGCACTGCTGGGGAGGGGAGGTAGCACTGAGTGGGCACTGCTGGGGGAGGGGAGGTAGCACTGAGTGGGCACTGCAGGGGGAGGGGAGGTAGCACTGAGTGGGCACTGCTGGGGGAAGGGAGGTAGCACTGAGTGGGCACTGCTGGGGGAGGGGAGGTAACACTGAGTGGGTACTGCTGGGGGAGGGGGTAGCACTGAGTGGGCACTGCTGGGGGAGGGGAGGTAGCACTGAGTGGGCACTGCTGGGGGAGGGGAGGTAACACTGAGTGGGTACTGCTGGGGAGGGGAGGTAGCACTGTGTGGGCACTGCTGGGGGAGGGGAGGTAGCACTGAGTGGGCACTGCTGGGGAGGGGAGGTAGCACTGAGTGGGCACTGCTGGGGGAGGGGAGGTAGCACTAAGTGGACACTGCTGGGGGAGGGGAGGTAGCACTGAGTGGGCACTGCTGGGTGAAGGGAGGTAGCACTGAGTGGGCACTGCTGGGGGAGGGGAGGTAGCACTGAGTGGGCACTGCTGGGGGAGGGGAGGTAGCACTGAGTGGACACTGCTGGGGGAGGGGAGGTAGCACTGAGTGGGCACTGCTGGGGGAGGGGAGGTAGCACTGAGTGGGCACTGCTGGGGGAGGGGAGGTAGCACTGAGTGGGCACTGCAGGGGGAGGAGAGGTAGCACTGAGTGGGCACTGCAGGGGGAGGGGAGGTAGCACTGAGTGGGCACTGCAGTGGGAGGGGAGGTAGCACTGAGTGGGCACTGCAGGGGGAGGGGAGGTAGCACTGAGTGGGCACTGCTGGGGGAGGGGAGGTAGCACTGAGTGGGCACTGCTGGAGGAGGGGAGGTAGCACTGAGTGGGCAACGCAGGGGGAGGGGAGGTAGCACTGAGTGGGCACTGCTGGGGGAAGGGAGGTAGCACTGAGTGGGCACTGCTGGGGGAGGGGAGGTAGCACTGAGTGGGCACTTCTGGGGAGGGGGGTAGCACTGAGTGGGCACTGCTGGGGAGGGGAGGTAGCACTGAGTGGGCACTGCTGGGGGAGGGGAGGTAGCACTGAGTGGGCACTGCTGGAGGAGGGGAGGTAGCACTGAGTGGGCAACGCAGGGGGAGGGGAGGTAGCACTGAGTGGGCACTGCTGGGGGAAGGGAGGTAGCACTGAGTGGGCACTGCTGGGGAGGGGAGGTAGCACTGAGTGGGCACTTCTGGGGAGGGGGGTAGCACTGAGTGGGCACTGCTGGGGAGGGGAGATAGCACTGAGTGGGCATTGCTGTGAGAAGGGAGGTAGCACTGAGTGGGCACTGCAGGGGGAGGGGAGGTAGCACTGAGTGGGCACTGCTGGGGAGGGGAGGTAGCACTGAGTGGGCACTGCTGGGGGAGGGGAGGTAGCACTGAGTGGGCACTGCTGGGGGAGGGGAGGTAGCACTGAGTGGGCACTGCTGGGGGAGGGGAGGTAGCACTGAGTGGGCACTGCTGGGGGAGGGGAGGTAGCACTGAGTGGGCACTGCTGGGGGAGGGGAGGTAGCACTGAGTGGGCACTGCTGGGGGAGGGGAGGTAGCACTGAGTGGGCACTGCTGGGGGAGGGGATGTAGCACTGAGTGGGCACTGCTGGGGGAGGGGAGGTAGCACTGAGTGGGCACTGCTGGGGGAGGGGAGGTAGCACTGAGTGGGCACTCCCCTGGGGGAGGTAGGACAGGCTGTTAATATAACCCTCACTAATGATGTGTGTTTTTCATGCTCACGTCACACACGCTCTCATCTTTCACACGTATGATTCACTCTTGGTCACCAATCTCCTGAACAGCACAACTGAGATAAGAGCTCCAGTAGCTATGTGCCTCTATACACAGAGAAGATACAGGGGCCGCTATATACAGAGAGAACATACAGATGTTATATACAGATAAAAGTGGACCCTTCTGTGTTATATACAGATAGGAGAGGTCCCCTCCGTGCTATATACAAATAGGAGAAGTCACAGTGCTATATACAGATATCAGAGGTCCCCTCAGTGCTATATACAAATAGGAGAGGTCCCCTCAGTGTTAATTACAGGTAGAAGAGGTCCCCTCAGTGTTATATACAGGTAGAAGAGGTCCCCTCAGCGTATATGTATGATATATATATATATATATATATATATATATATATATATATATATATATATATATATATATATATATATATATATATATTGTGACAGAAACCAGGGGATGGTAATAAATTCCGTATATAGGGCTCCCAGGATACTAGACAGTTTCTATCCTGTTTGGCCTGGGAGTGCAGCCTTATAATACATACACTCCATCCCACAGTTTGGCAAGCGCTGGAACTGAGGGATGAGAGATCCAGACCAGAGTTTGTCTGCTGCCTGATTTCTGTCACCTGTCATGCCAATTAGGAATCAGGTATGAAAGACTGATTTCCTGTTTGCTCTGGTCTCCCCACAAGAGCCAGGAGGCTGGAAGGCTGCTGAACTACAGAGGGGAGAAGCCTCTTCCCCAAACAGGTTCAATCTTTCTGTTCATTTGTGTAAGACTGCAAAAGTACCGTGTTTTGATGTTGGAAGTGGAAAAGCCACTTCCAACCCTGAGTCAGGGATATCTAAGTTAAGTTATCGCTCAGGTGAGCAGCTTTTGTTTTGATCTGTTTTCTGTTGTATGCACTGTGGCAGTCTCAGTGCCTGGGACTGAATAAACCAGGCATAGCCTGTTTAAAGGAACAGTACGTGACGCCTCATCATTTAACCTACCCTAAAAGACCGTGTTCTAAACAGTCCCGGACAAACGACGGAGCCCCGGAGTAAGCCGTTTGTCACATATGGTGGAGAATGCGGGCAGAGCACTAGGGGGTCTGCGGGTTGAAGAACTTTGAAAAAAAAAAAAAAAAAAAGTTTTTTTCATCCTCTGCAAACAAGATGGAAGACGTGGTGGGTGCGCTGGTACGCAATGTCGCTGCCCAGAAAGACGCGAATGAAACCCAGCAACAGCTGTTAATAGCCCAGCAAGAAACTAATGCAAACCAGCAGCAGACGAATGCAGCCCAGCAACAGCTGCTAATAGCCCAGCAAGAGATTAATGCCAACCAGCAACAGGCGAATGCCAACCAGCAACAGGCGAATGCAAACCAGCAACAGACGAATGAAGCCCTGCAAAACGCGAATGCAAACCAGCAAGAGACAAACCGCTTGCTGAGAGAGGAGCAACAGCGGTTCGCTCAGGGCTTACAGCAGGAACTCGAGATCCTGAGGGGGACTATCAGTAACCTTCCACTGGCAGCGGCAGCCCCAGTACCGAAAATGACCAGGGCAAGCCACTACCTTCAGAAGATGGGACCCTCGGATGATGTGGAAGCCTATCTTCTCACGTTTGAACGCACGGCACAGAGAGAGGGATGGCCAGAAGCTGAGTGGGCTGGTCTAATCGCACCCTTCCTAAGCGGCGAACCCCAGAAGGCTTACTTTGATCTAGAGCCAGCCGAAGCTAACGTCTATGCAAAATTGAAGTTCGAGATCCTCGCCCGCCTCGGCGTAACCACGGCTGTTCGCGCCCAAAGGTTTCACGCATGGTCCTTCACGATGGATAAAGCCACCCGAAGCCAGATGTATGACCTCATCCACCTCGCCCGGAAGTGGCTACAACCCGAGATCAACTCAGCCAGCCACATCGTGGAACGGTTGGTCATGGACCAGTTCTTGAGGAAACTTCCCTCTGCCTTACGCCGTTGGGTCAGTCGGAGTGACCCCCACAATGCGGATGAGCTTGTGGCCCTCGTAGAAAGGTACAATGCAGCAGAAGAGCACCCGCAACCCACAGTCGTGGAGCAACCCCACTACCCGAGGTTCCAGGACTCTTCCAGAGACGGTAAAAGGGTACCGGGGTTAAGGGGCGCTGAAGAGCGGCGACCACCTTCACGCAGCACCAGCAACAGTGGTTCGCACACTAAGGGCAATAGCCAACATGGGGAGCCGGGAAAAGGCTCTAAGTGGGACACAGACTATGTACCTAAATGTGTAAATTGTCATGAGAGGGGCCACACAGCAAAAATCTGCCCACTAAATGATGAGCCCATGCAATGCAACAGCGTGGAACCTTATTCGCTGTTGTCCCAATGTATGGGCCCTAGCCCAGAGGACCCCTTGAATAACCATCTGTGGGCATTTGTAAAGGTTAATGGTAAGAGGGTTCGGGCACTTCTTGACTCTGGGAGCATGGTCACACTAGTGTCCGAATACCTCTTGCCCATTAAGAAGAAACAGGGAAACAGTTCACAAAGAGTGGCAATTTGTTGTATACATGGGGATAATCATGAATATTCCACTGTTGATGTTTTTTTTGAAACAGAATTTGGTTCTTTAGATTTCAAGGTGGGTATTGTACCCAAACTGGCACATGATGTGTTAATAGGGACCGACTTTCCCCATTTTCTAAAAATGTGGTCCCCCGCTCAGAATAGCGCCCAGAGTTCAATAGCGGACCATAACGAAGTATTAGAAGAAACAAATCCTTTCCCTTTTTCAGAAATGGAGGTTGACGAGGGCCCAAATAAGAAGGGGGAAAAGGAGGAGTGCTGTAAAATTCCCTTCCCCATCACTACTTTGGTAGGGAATACCCCAAATCAAGATGTTGAGCAGACACTTACCACCCCAGAACCGGATAAGACCCTCGCTGACCTAGAGGTCAGTCCTGGGAGTTTTAAGAAGGCCCAGTGGGAGGACCCCACATTAGCGGTAGCAAGGGGAAATATACGGGACCAGAATAGTACTCCTGGCCAACCAGATAGGTCACTTGCTTACCCCTACTTCGAGGTAGAGAACGACCTAGTATATCGGGTTGATAAAAGGAAATCAGTTACAACTAAACAATTGTTGGTACCACGGACATTCCGTAACGTAGTATTACACCTCGCACATAGTCATCCATTGGGGGGACACCTAGGGGTGGAAAAGACAAAAGAAAAGGTTCTCCGAAGCTTCTATTGGCCTGGGGTTCTGGCAGAAATTACGAATGATTGTTCCTCATGCCCAGAATGTCAGATCACCGCCCCGTTCAAGGCGTACCGCAGCCCATTGGTACCCCTTCCCATAATAGAGGTACCATTTGACCGGATTGCTATGGATCTAGTAGGACCCCTAATAAAGTCTGCTAGGGGACATCAGCATATATTGGTAATATTAGATTATGCCACCCGATATCCGGAGGCAGTTCCCCTACGTAGCACCTCAGCTAAAAACATAGCAAAAGAATTAGTAGTTCTGTTTTCCCGGGTCGGGATTCCTAAAGAGATTCTATCTGACCAGGGAACACCATTTATGTCCCAAGTAACGAAAGAGCTATGTAAACTCCTAAAAATCAAGCATCTCAGAACCTCAGTCTATCATCCACAAACAGATGGTTTAGTGGAAAGGTTCAATAAAACCTTAAAGAGCATGTTACGGCGGGCGGTTGATAAAGATGGGAAAAACTGGGATTGTTTGTTACCGTACCTGTTATTTGCCATTAGGGAAGTTCCCCAATCATCCACAGGCTTCTCCCCGTTTGAACTATTGTATGGCCGACACCCAAGGGGCTTACTGGATATAGCCAAAGAGACTTGGGAACACGAGGTTACCCCTTACAGAAGTGTAATAGAGCATGTTGCCCAGATGCAGGACCGCATTGCTGCAGTCCTACCCATAGTGAGGGAACACATGGAGAAAGCTCAAGAAGCACAGAGGAATACATATAATAAGGGTGCTAGGGTCAGAATTTTTTCTCCAGGTGATAGGGTACTAGTTCTGGTTCCCACCGTGGAGAGTAAATTCCTTGCTAAATGGCATGGGCCATATGAGGTCTTGGAAAGAGTGGGAGAAGTAAATTATAAGGTAAGACAGCCAGGTAGGAGGAAACCTGAGCAAATTTACCATATAAACCTACTCAAGCCCTGGAAAGATAGAGAAGTCTTGTTAACCCTAGTACCCCCAGGTCCGTCAGAGAATCAAGAAACTGACCCAGAGGTTAGCATAGCTGAAACCCTGTCTGTTCATCAGAAACGAGAGGTTCAGAATTTAGTGAAAAGAAACAAAGAAATCTTCTCTATACGGCCAGGTAGAACTAGCGTAATTGAACATGACCTAGTCTCTGAACCGGGGGTCCGAGTTAACCTTAAACCGTACCGAATCCCAGAGGCCAAAAGAAAGGCTATAAGTTTAGAGGTTAAAAAAATGCTAAAACTAGGTGTAATTGAGGAATCCCAAAGTGGGTGGAACAGCCCTATAGTCTTAGTCCCAAAGCCAGATGGTACAACAAGGTTTTGTAATGACTACCGGAAACTAAACGCGGTGTCAAAATTTGATACTTATCCTATGCCCAGGGTAGATGAACTTGTAGAGAGACTGGGCAAAGCCCGATATCTCACAACCCTAGACCTAACAAAAGGGTACTGGCAGGTTCCCCTCACAGAAAGGGCAAAAGAAAAGACAGCCTTCTCAACCCCAGACGGCCTCTTTCAGTATAAGGTGTTGCCTTTTGGCTTACATGGAGCTCCCGCCACATTCCAAAGAATGATGGATAAAATTTTAAAACCACATGCTCGGTATGCTGCCGCCTACCTGGATGATGTGGTAATCCATAGTGAAGATTGGCAATCCCACCTTCCAAAGGTCCAAGCTGTGCTTGACGCAGTCCGGTCTGCTGGACTAACTGCTAACCCCGCTAAATGCACTATTGGTCTGGAGGAGGCCAAGTATCTGGGATATTCTATTGGCAGAGGTTTACTCAAACCCCAAACACTCAAAGTGGAGGCGATACAAAATTGGCCAAGGCCAGTTACAAAAAAACAAGTAAGGACCTTTTTGGGGTTAATTGGGTACTATAGAAGGTTTATTCCCAATTTTGCAACTAAGGCAACCCCACTAACTGACCTCACAAAAGCAAGAGGACCGCTAATGGTAAAGTGGTCCCCCGAAACCGAACAGGCCTTTAGAAGCCTGAAAGAAGCTCTCTGTGCCCAACCAGTGTTGGTCACACCTGACTTCTCCAAAGAGTTCGTAGTCCAAACCGACGCATCTGAGGTAGGGCTGGGGGCGGTACTCTCCCAGGAATCTCAAGGTGAGGAGCACCCCATCCTTTATTTAAGTAGGAAACTAAATCCCCAGGAGAAAAATTACTCCATAGTAGAGAAAGAGTGTCTCGCAATAAAGTGGGCTGTAGAGACGCTCAAATACTACCTGTTGGGGAGAAAATTCCGGTTGGTCACAGATCATGCACCCCTTACCTGGATGTGTCAAAACAGGGAAAAGAATGCTAGAGTGACCAGGTGGTTCCTAAGCCTACAACCCTTTAAATTTTCTGTGGAACACAGGTCAGGGCACAAACATGGCAATGCTGACGGGTTGTCAAGGATGCACTCCCTAATATCCATGGTCGCTCATCCCTCGAGGTCTGAGCTGGGGGGGAGGATATGTGACAGAAACCAGGGGATGGTAATAAATTCCGTATATAGGGCTCCCAGGATACTAGACAGTTTCTATCCTGTTTGGCCTGGGAGTGCAGCCTTATAATACATACACTCCATCCCACAGTTTGGCAAGCGCTGGAACTGAGGGATGAGAGATCCAGACCAGAGTTTGTCTGCTGCCTGATTTCTGTCACCTGTCATGCTAATTAGGAATCAGGTATGAAAGACTGATTTCCTGTTTGCTCTGGTCTCCCCACAAGAGCCAGGAGGCTGGAAGGCTGCTGAACTACAGAGGGGAGAAGCCTCTTCCCCAAACAGGTTCAATCTTTCTGTTCATTTGTGTAAGACTGCAAAAGTACCGTGTTTTGATGTTGGAAGTGGAAAAGCCACTTCCAACCCTGAGTCAGGGATATCTAAGTTAAGTTATCGCTCAGGTGAGCAGCTTTTGTTTTGATCTGTTTTCTGTTGTATGCACTGTGGCAGTCTCAGTGCCTGGGACTGAATAAACCAGGCATAGCCTGTTTAAAGGAACAGTACGTGACGCCTCATCATTTAACCTACCCTAAAAGACCGTGTTCTAAACAGTCCCGGACAAACGACGGAGCCCCGGAGTAAGCCGTTTGTCACAATATACATACATACACACACACACATATACATATACACATGTGCCATGTGCACATGTGACCATCAACCTCAAACTCACCCATTCCCCGGACGAAGTACATTTCCTAGACACCACCATTACTATAAAGAACAACCAACTACAGACCTCTGTATACCGCAAACCTACAGACAGAGCCAGCTATTTGAGGGACAACAGCTTCCACCCGACACACACCAAACATGCAACCATCTACAGTCAAGCCATACGATACAACCGGATATGCTCCGACACAGCAGACAGAGACCAGCGGATTAAAGCCTTGAGATCAGACTTTATAAACCGTGGATATAACCACAGAATTGTAGACCAGCAAATTCACAAAGCCACCAGAATACCAAGAAGTCATCTCCTTGAATACAGACAGAAGGAGACAAGCGACAGGGACCTTTGGTGGTCACATATAACCCACACCTAGGAGCCCTACGCAAGATCGCCAGGAAACTACAACCCATCCTCCAGGAAGATACAAGACTGCAACAGGTCTTCCCTGAAGCCCCCTTATTATCATACAGACAACCCCATAATCTCAAGAATATTATGGTGAGGACTAAAGTATTCAGCAGTACAACTGAATGCGGGACAAAACCATGCCAGGACCCAAGATGCAAAACCTGCGCAATGCTCCACACAGCAGGCACAATACAAATACCACACAGGAATCGGGAATACAAAATCAGAGGAAGGTTCACCTGTTCCTCCAGCAATGTCGTGTACCTCATCATGTGCATGAAATGCCCAGGGGGCTGCTACTACATAGGTGAGACAGGGCAGGGGCTAAACAAGAGAATGAACCTGCATCACCACAGCATCACACGCGGAACAAGAGACAGTCCTGTTGGCGAACATTTCTCTGACTCTGGCCACAAGATGAACGATCTGAGGGTTGCCATACTCAAAGGTAATCTTAAAACACCGAAAGAGAGACGGTTGCATGAATACAAATTTATGCAACTGTTCGGGACACTTAGCAGTGGCCTAAACAGAGATCGAAATTTTATGAGTCATTACTGACACTAGTGAACTCTCGTCCCATGAGCGCTATAGGCCATGTCTGTACATACTGTGCTATATGTCTGCACACACAGCTGCCTCTCACACATACTTATACTCCTTGTTTTTCCATCCCTATACACCAATAGGGACCACATAGTATCCACACACACTTTTAGTTATGCTACTAACTCTCACATTTCCACACCCACCCACACCATTTATATCCGCTCCCACTCCACACACACCTTGTGTAAAGCACTGTATATACTGTGGGCTCTCCATTCATGTTAATTCACACTGATACACACACACGCTTACATCACTTGCTCTCAGGAACCTTTTGACACCTCCAGCCATTAAACACATCCACACTGGGGGAAGGACCAGCACAGATAACATTCCAATAGACACTGTTTATAGTATAGCTTTTGTTTGCTTCATTCATTGTAACATCGCCGGAAGAAGAGATCAGTGTATCTCGAAAGCTCGCACAAATAAAAGCATTTCGTTAGCCACAGAACGGTATCATCTATTTATTTTTTGATTATTGAAGCTCGGCTAACACAGTACTGATACCTCTACATGTATATATATATATACACACAGATAGAAGAGGTCCTCTCAGCTTTATATACAGATAGACGAGGTCCCCTCTGTTATATACAGGTAGAAGAGCAGCAGCAGAACTCCTATGTGAATAAGAGGGGGGTGGAGGATTTGGCAGCAGGGGGGACGCAGAATCTCTGGGAGAAGAAGCTGATCTCTCTCCTAACAAGCGACAGATTGTGTGAAGGATGAGGGGGGGGGGGGAGAGAGCGGGGGATGAGGAACACAGGAAAACAAGGCCAGATTTAAAGGGGTCTGTCAGAGACAGGTTGGGGGGGGGGGGGAGAGAGACAAGAGGATGAGAGAGGGAGAGACATACGGAGTGAGAGGGACGAGAACAAGAGGGAGGGAGGAGAACAGATGGAAAGAGATATGGGAGAAAACAAAGGAATAGAGAGGGAGGAGGAGGAGGATTAGAGAGGGGGGAGGAAGAGGATTAGAGAGACAGGTGTGAGGGACGGGCAGGGTGAGGGCAGGGTGAGGGGCGGGCAGGGTGAGGGACGGGCAGGCAGGGTGAGGGACGGCAGGCAGGGTGAGGAACGGGCGGGCAGGGTGAGGGACGGCAGGCAGGGTGAGGGACGGGCGGGCCGGGTGAGGGACGGGCAGGGTAGGCAGGGTGAGGAGCGGGCAGGGTGAGCAGCGGGCAGGGTGAGGGGCGGGCAGGATGAGGTGAGGGCAGGGTGGGCGGCGGGCAGGGTAGGCAGGGTGAGGAGTGGGCAGGGTGAGGGACGGGCGGGCAGGGTGAGGGACGGGCAGGGTAGGCAGGGTGAGGAGCGGGCAGGGTGAGCAGCGGGCAGGGTGAGGGGCGGGCAGGATGAGGTGTGGGCAGGGTGGGCGGTGGGCAGGGTAGGCAGGGTGAGGAGTGGGCAGGGTGAGGGACGGGCAGGCAGGGTGAGGGACGGGCAGGGTAGGCAGGGTGAGGAGCGGGCAGGGTGAGGGGCGGGCAGGATGAGGGGTGGGCAGGGTAGGCAGGGTGAGGAGCGGGCAGGGTGAGGGGCGGGCAGGATGAGGGGCGGGCAGGGTGAGGGACGGGCTGGCAGGGTGAGGGACGGGCAGGGTAGGCAGGGTGAGGAGTGGGCAGGATGAGGGGCGGGCAGGGTAGGCAGGGTGAGGAGTGGGCATGGTGAGGGACAGGCAGGCAGGGTGAGGGACAGGCAGGGTAGGCAGGGTGAGGAGCGGGCAGGGTGAGGGACGGGCAGGCAGGGTGAGGGGCGGGCAGGGTAGGCAGGGTGAGGAGCGGGCAGGGTGAGGGACGGGCAGGCAGGGTGAGGGACGGGCAGGGTAGGCAGGGTGAGGAGCGGGCAGGATGAGGTGTGGGCAGGGTGGGCGGCGGGCAGGGTAGGCAGGGTGAGGAGTGGGCAGGGTGAGGGATGGGCAGGCAGGGTGAGGGACGGGCAGGGTAGGCAGGGTGAGGAGCGGGCAGGGTGAGGGGCGGGCAGGATGAGGGGTGGGCAGGGTAGGCAGGGTGAGGAGCGGGCAGGGTGAGGGGCGGGCAGGATGAGGGGCGGGCAGGGTGAGGGACGGGCTGGCAGGGTGAGGGGCGGGCAGGGTAGGCAGGGTGAGGAGCGGGCAGGGTGAGGGACGGGCAGGCAGGGTGAGGGACGGGCAGGGTAGGCTGGGTGAGGAGCGGGCAGGATGAGGTGTGGGCAGGGTGGGCGGCGGGCACGGTAGGCAGGGTGAGGAGTGGGCAGGGTGAGGGACGGGCAGGCAGGGTGAGGGACGGGCAGGGTAGGCAGGGTGAGGAGCGGGCAGGATGAGGGGTGGGCAGGGTGAGGGGCGGGCAGGGTAGGCAGGGTGAGGAGCGGGAAGGATGAGGGGCGGGCAGGGTAGGCAAGGTGAGGAGCGGGCAGGGTGAGGGACGGGCAGGCAGGGTGAGGGGCGGGCAGGGTAGGCAGGGTGAGGAGCGGGCAGGGTGAGGGACGGGCAGGCAGGGTGAGGGACGGGCAGGGTAGGCAGGGTAAGGAGCGGGCAGGATGAGGTGTGGGCAGGGTGGGCGGCGGGCACGGTAGGCAGGGTGAGGAGTGGGCAGGGTGAGGGACGGGCAGGCAGGGTGAGGGACGGGCAGGGTAGGCAGGGTGAGGAGCGGGCAGGATGAGGGGCGGGCAGGGTGAGGGGCGGGCAGGGTAGGCAGGGTGAGGAGCGGGCAGGATGAGGGGCGGGCAGGGTGAGGGGCGGGCAGGGTGAGGGGCGGGTAGGGTAGGCAGGGTGAAGGGCGGGCAGGGTGAGGGGCGGGCAGGGTGAGGGACGGGCAGGGTAGGCATGGTGAGGAGCGGGCAGGGTGAGGGACGGGCAGGCAGGGTGAGGGACGGGCAGGGTAGGCAGGGTGAGGAGCGGGCAGGATGAGGGGCGGGCAGGGTGAGGGGCGGGCAGGGTGAGGGGCGGGCAGGGTTGCCACCTTTTATTAAAGGCTAACCCAGAGACTTTTTGTAATGAAATGTAAGTTTTTGAATGAATTTATTTTATTAATATATTTACTTCTCTTACCTTCTCTGGTGGCGGCATCTCCCCCTGCAGGGCCCCGTCAGCATGACGTGACATCGCGGCACCACATTGCCATGACAATGCCTTATGGCGCCACGGCATCACGTGACACGAGGCATGTTGACGGGACCCTGCCGGGGGAGATGCCGCCGGATGATATCACAGCCGCCCAGAGATTTCCCAGGTAACCCCATAGCCCGGAGATACGTGGCGTGTGGCGTGGCCCCGTGGCCTGTTCTGTATCCCCCTTACATTATTACATTTTAATCAAAGTTACTTTCTCAATATTAACAAAACAAAATGGATTCCTTTTCTTTTCATCAGGAAAGTGCTGCTAACTCCAGTAGCAAAATAACGTCCAGTGTAACGTAACCCTCTCGCTCCCACCTTAGTGAGCGCTCAGCGCCAGCGCTGGCCGGGGAAATCTGCCCTCTAATGGCACATCCAGAATAGATCGGTGCTAGGCCCTTTCCTGCCTCATTAGCCATCTTTTATTTATATACGGCGATTAGTCTCCTTCCTGCTCGCTCGCTCTGAGTTTTCCAATAAACTAACCCCCTATTCTGAAGCCAGGTCACGTGTGATGTGTGAATGGCCCCGATAGCATTAACTCAGCCCCCTTTCCAAATCACGCCAAGTCCTATAATATTTCCTTCACTTTATTGGAAAAGCAGCAGTAAATACAGGCTCTTGTGGATGGTGTGTAGCAGTGATTTGTAGTTAGAGACAGGTAGAAAGAGATGGCCTTGCCATGGGAGTGTAACAGAGATGGGTGCTGTACTCGCTGTGTCCAGGGTGGAAAAGGTGCAGGGCAGGGTGAGGGACGGGCTGGCAGGGTGAGGGACGGGCAGGGTAGGCAGGGTGAGGAGTGGGCAGGATGAGGGGCGGGCAGGGTAGGCAGGGTGAGGAGTGGGCATGGTGAGGGACAGGCAGGCAGGGTGAGGGACAGGCAGGGTAGGCAGGGTGAGGAGCGGGCAGGGTGAGGGACGGGCAGGCAGGGTGAGGGGCGGGCAGGGTAGGCAGGGTGAGGAGCGGGCAGGGTGAGGGACGGGCAGGCAGGGTGAGGGACGGGCAGGGTAGGCAGGGTGAGGAGCGGGCAGGATGAGGTGTGGGCAGGGTGGGCGGCGGGCAGGGTAGGCAGGGTGAGGAGTGGGCAGGGTGAGGGATGGGCAGGCAGGGTGAGGGACGGGCAGGGTAGGCAGGGTGAGGAGCGGGCAGGGTGAAGTGCTGCTAACTCCAGTAGCAAAATAACGTCCAGTGTAACGTAACCCTCTCGCTCCCACCTTAGTGAGCGCTCAGCGCCAGCGCTGGCCGGGGAAATCTGCCCTCTAATGGCACATCCAGAATAGATCGGTGCTAGGCCCTTTCCTGCCTCATTAGCCATCTTTTATTTATATACGGCGATTAGTCTCCTTCCTGCTCGCTCGCTCTGAGTTTTCCAATAAACTAACCCCCTATTCTGAAGCCAGGTCACGTGTGATGTGTGAATGGCCCCGATAGCATTAACTCAGCCCCCTTTCCAAATCACGCCAAGTCCTATAATATTTCCTTCACTTTATTGGAAAAGCAGCAGTAAATACAGGCTCTTGTGGATGGTGTGTAGCAGTGATTTGTAGTTAGAGACAGGTAGAAAGAGATGGCCTTGCCATGGGAGTGTAACAGAGATGGGTGCTGTACTCGCTGTGTCCAGGGTGGAAAAGGAAGTGAGGAGAAAGGGTCACACTAGAAGTGAGATGGGACAAACTACTGTCAGCAAAGACAGGGGGGAGGGTAGAATAGCCCATTCTGAGAAGAAACTCAGAGGTTGCTGTAGCAACTCACTGGTTACATGCGCACAGGTGTGTGTGTGTGTGTGTGTGTGTGTGTGTGTGTGTGTGTGTGTGTGTCAAGCAGAAGGGGGGTCAAACAGAAATATGATTCTTGTTCCATGACACCACGCCGCCCCCCCCCCCCATTCAGACAGGGAGGATTAGAGAGAGGGGGGGAGGAGGATTAGAAAGGGGGAGAAGATGATGATTAGAGAGAGGGGAGGTGGAGGGTTAGTGAGGGGGAAGGAGGAGGATTAGCGAGGGGGAAGGAGGAGGATTAGCGAGGGGAAGGAGGAGGGTTAGCGAGGGGGGAGGAGGAGGATTAGCGAGGAGGAGGATTAGCGAGGGGGAAGGAGGATTAGCGAGGGGAAGGAGGAGGGTTAGCGAGGGGGAAGGAGGAGGATTAGCGAGGGGGAAGGAGGATTAGCGAGGGGGGAGGAGGAGGATTAGCGAGGGGGAAGGAGGATTAGCGAGGGGGGAGGAGGAGGATTAGCGAGGGGGAGGAGGAGGATTAGCGAGGGGGAAGGAGGAGGGTTAGTGAGGGGGAAGGAGGAGGATTAGCGAGGGGGAAGGAGGATTAGCGAGGGGGAGGAGGAGGATTAGCGAGGGGGAAGGAGGAGGGTTAGCGAGGGGGAAGGAGGAGGATTAGCGAGGGGGAAGGAGGATTAGCGAGGGGGGAGGAGGATTAGCGAGGGGGAAGGAGGAGGATTAGCGAGGGGGAAGGAGGAGGGTTAGCGAGGGGGGAGGAGGAGGATTAGCGAGGAGGAGGAGGATTAGCGAGGGGGAAGGAGGATTAGCGAGGGGGAAGGAGGATTAGCGAGGGGGGAGGAGGAGGATTAGCGAGGGGGAGGAGGAGGATTAGCGAGGTGGAAAGAGGATTAGCGAGGGGGAAGGAGGAGGATTAGCGAGGGGGAAGGAGGAGGGTTAGCGAGGGGGAAGGAGGATTAGCGAGGGGGAGGAGGATTAGCGAGGGGGAAGGAGGAGGGTTAGCGAGGGGGAAGGAGGATTAGCGAGGGGGAGGAGGAGGATTAGCGATGGGGGAGGAGGAGGATTAGCGAGGGGGGAGGAGGAGGCTTAGCAAAGGGGGAAGGAGGAGGATTAGCGAGGGGGAGGAGGAGGGTTAGCGAGGGGGAAGGAGGAGGGTTAGCGAGGGAGAAGGAGGAGGGTTAGCGAGGGGGAGGAGGAGGATTAGCGAAAGGGGAAGGAGGAGGATTAGCGAGGGGGGAGGAGGATTAGCGAGGGGGAAGGAGGAGGATTAGCGAGGGGGAAGGAGGAGGGTTAGCGAGGGAGAAGGAGGAGGGTTAGCGAGGGAGAAGGAGGAGGATTAGCGATGGGGAGGAGGAGGATTAGCGAGGGGGGAAGGAGGAGGATTAGCGAGGGGGAAGGAGGGTTAGCGAGGGGGAAGGAAGAGGATTAGCGAGGGGGAAGGAGGAGGATTAGCGAGGGGGAAGGAGGGTTAGCGAGGGGAAAGGAGGAGGATTAGCGAGGGGGAGGAGGAGGATTAAAGAGGGGAAAGGAGGAGGGTTAGCCAGGGGGAAGGAGGAGGGTTAGCGAGGGGGAAGGAGGAGGATTAGCGAGGGGGAAGGAGGAGGGTTAGCGAGGGGGAAGGAGGAGGATTAAAGAGGGGGAGGAGGAGGGTTAGCGAGGGGGAGGAGGAGGATTAAAGAGGGGGGAGGAGGAGGATTAGCAAGGGGGAAGGAGGAGGTTTAGCGAGGGGGGAGGAGGAGGGTTAGCGAGGGGAAGGAGGAGAGTTAGCGAGGAGGAAGGAGGAGGATTAGCGAGGGGGAAGGAGGATTAGCGAGGGGGAAGGAGGAGGGTTAGCGAGGGGGAAGGAGGAGGATTAGCGAGGGGGAAGTAGGAGGGTTAGCGAGGGGGAAGGAGGATTAGCGAGGGGGAAGGAGGAGGATTAGCGAGGGGGAAGGAGGAGGATTAGCGAGGGGGAAGGAGGAGGGTTAGCGAGGGGGGAAGGAGGAGGATTAGCGAGGGGGAAGGAGGAGGGTTAGTGAGGGGGAAGGAGGAGGATTAGCGAGGGGGAAGGAGGATTAGCGAGGGGGAGGAGGAGGATTAGCGAGGGGGAAGGAGGAGGGTTAGCGAGGGGGAAGGAGGAGGATTAGCGAGGGGGAAGGAGGATTAGCGAGGGGGGAGGAGGATTAGCGAGGGGGAAGGAGGAGGGTTAGCGAGGGGGAAGGAGGAGGGTTAGCGAGGGGGGAGGAGGAGGATTAGCGAGGAGGAGGAGGATTAGCGAGGGGGAAGGAGGATTAGCGAGGGGGAAGGAGGATTAGCGAGGGGGGAGGAGGAGGATTAGCGAGGGGGAGGAGGAGGATTAGCGAGGTGGAAGGAGGATTAGCGAGGGGGAAGGAGGAGGATTAGCGAGGGGGAAGGAGGAGGGTTAGCGAGGGGGAAGGAGGATTAGCGAGGGGGAGGAGGATTAGCGAGGGGGAAGGAGGAGGGTTAGCGAGGGGGAAGGAGGATTAGCGAGGGGGAGGAGGAGGATTAGCGATGGGGGAGGAGGAGGATTAGCGAGGGGGGAGGAGGAGGCTTAGCAAAGGGGGAAGGAGGAGGATTAGCGAGGGGGAGGAGGAGGGTTAGCAAGGGGGAAGGAGGAGGATTAGCGAGGGGGAAGGAGGAGGGTTAGCGAGGGAGAAGGAGGAGGGTTAGCGAGGGGGAGGAGGAGGATTAGCGAAAGGGGAAGGAGGAGGATTAGCGAGGGGGGAGGAGGATTAGCGAGGGGGAAGGAGGAGGATTAGCGAGGGGGAAGGAGGAGGGTTAGCGAGGGAGAAGGAGGAGGGTTAGCGAGGGAGAAGGAGGAGGATTAGCGATGGGGAGGAGGAGGATTAGCGAGGGGGGAAGGAGGAGGATTAGCGAGGGGGAAGGAGGGTTAGCGAGGGGGAAGGAAGAGGATTAGCGAGGGGGAAGGAGGAGGATTAGCGAGGGGGAAGGAGGGTTAGCGAGGGGAAAGGAGGAGGATTAGCGAGGGGGAGGAGGAGGATTAAAGAGGGGAAAGGAGGAGGGTTAGCCAGGGGGAAGGAGGAGGGTTAGCGAGGGGGAAGGAGGAGGATTAGCGAGGGGGAAGGAGGAGGGTTAGCGAGGGGGAAGGAAGAGGATTAAAGAGGGGGAGGAGGAGGGTTAGCGAGGGGGAGGAGGAGGATTAAAGAGGGGGGAGGAGGCGGATTAGCAAGGGGGAAGGAGGAGGTTTAGCGAGGGGGGAGGAGGAGGGTTAGCGAGGGGGAAGGAGGAGGGTTAGCGAGGAGGAAGGAGGAGGATTAGCGAGGGGGAAGGAGGATTAGCGAGGGGGAAGGAGGAGGGTTAGCGAGGGGGAAGGAGGAGGATTAGCGTGGGGGAAGTAGGAGGGTTAGCGAGGGGGAAGGAGGATTAGCGAGGGGGAAGGAGGAGGATTAGCGAGGGGGAAGGAGGAGGATTAGCGAGGGGGAAGGAGGAGGGTTAGCGAGAGGGGAAGGAGGAGGATTAGCGAGGGGGAAGGAGGAGGGTTAGCGAGGGGGAAGGAGGATTAGCGAGGGGGGAGGAGGAGGATTAGCGAGGGGGAAGGAGGAGGGTTAGCGAGGGGGAAGGAGGATTAGCGAGGGGGAAGGAGGAGGATTAGCGAGGGGGGAAGGAGGAGGATTAGCGAGGGGGAAGGAGGAGGGTTGGCGAGGGGGAAGGAGGATTAGCGAGGGGGGAGGAGGAGGATTAGCGAGGGGGAAGGAGGAGGTTTAGCGAGGGGGAAGGAGGAGGGTTAGCGAGGGGGAAGGAGGATTAGCGAGGGGGAAGAGGGTTAGCGAGGGGGAGGAGGAGGATTAGCGAGGGGGGAGGAGGATTAGCGAGGGGGAGGAGGAGGATTAGCGAGGGGGAGGAGGAGGATTAGCGAGGGGGAAGGAGGAGGATTAGCGAGGGGGAAGGAGGAGGGTTAGCGAGGGGGAAGGAGGATTAGCGAGGGGGGAGGAGGAGGATTAGCGAGGGGGAAGGAGGAGGATTAGCGAGGGGGAAGGAGGATTAGTGAGGGGGAAGGAGGAGGGTTAGCGAGGGGGAAGGAGGAGGATTAGCGAGGGGGAAGGAGGAGGATTAGCGAGGGGGAAGGAGGAGGATTAGACAGGGGGAAGGAGGAGGATTAGCGAGGGGGAAGGAGGAGGATTAGCGAGGGGGAAGGAGGAGGATTAGCAAGGGAGAAGGAGGAGGATTAGCGAGGGGGAAGGAGGAGGATTAGCGAGGGGGGAGGAGGAGGATTAACGAGGGGGAAGGAAGAGGATTAGCGAGGGGGAAGGAGGATTAGCGAGGGGGAAGGAGGAGGATTAGCGAGGGGGGGAAGGAGGATTAGCGAGGGGGAAGGAGGAGGATTAGCGAGGGGGAAGGAGGAGGATTAAAGAGGGGGAGGAGGAGGATTAGCGAGGGGGAAGGAGGAGGATTAGCGAGGGGGAAGGAGGAGGATTAGCGAGAGGGAAGGAGGAGGATTAGCGAGGGGGAAGGAGGAGGATTAGCGAGGGGGAAGGAGGAGGATTAGCGAGGGGGGAGGAGGAGGATTAGCGAGGGGGAAGGAGGAGGATTAGCGAGGGGGAAGGAGGAGGGTTAGCGAGGGGGAAGGAGGATTAGCGAGGGGGAAGAGGGTTAGCGAGGGGGAGGAGGAGGATTAGCGAGGGGGAAGGAGGAGGATTAGCGAGGGGGGAGAAGCATTAGCGAGGGGGGAGGAGGAGGATTAGCGAGGGGGAAGGAGGAGGATTAGCGAGGGGGAAGGAGGATTAGCGAGGGGGAAGGAGGAGGATTAGCGAGGGGGGGAAGGAGGATTAGCGAGGGGGAAGGAGGAGGATTAGCGAGGGGGGGAAGGAGGATTAGCGAGGGGGAAGGAGGAGGATTAGCGAGGGGGAAGGAGGAGGATTAAAGAGGGGGAGGAGGAGGATTAGCGAGGGGGAAGGAGGAGGATTAGCGAGGGGGAAGGAGGAGGGTTAGCGAGGGGGAAGGAGGATTAGCGAGGGGGAAGAGGGTTTGCGAGGGGGAGGAGGAGGATTAGCGAGGGGGAAGGAGGAGGATTAGCGAGGGGGAGAAGCATTAGCGAGGGGGGAGGAGGAGGATTAGCGAGGGGGAAGGAGGAGGATTAGCGAGGGGGAAGGAGGATTAGCGAGGGGGAAGGAGGAGGATTAGCGAGGGGGGGAAGGAGGATTAGCGAGGGGGAAGGAGGAGGATTAGCGAGGGGGAAGGAGGAGGATTAAAGAGGGGGAGGAGGAGGATTAGCGAGGGGGAAGGAGGAGGATTAGCGAGGGGGAAGGAGGAGGATTAGCGAGGGGGGAGGAGGAGGATTTGCGAGGGGGAAGGAGGAGGATTAGCGAGGGGGAAGGAGGAGGATTAGCGAGGGGGGAGGAGGAGGATTAGCGAGGGGGAAGGAGGAGGATTAGCGAGGGGGAAGGAGGAGGGTTAGCGAGGGGGAAGGAGGATTAGCGAGGGGGAAGAGGGTTAGCGAGGGGGAGGAGGAGGATTAGCGAGGGGGAAGGAGGAGGATTAGCGAGGGGGAAGGAGGAGGATTAGACAGGGGGAAGGAGGAGGATTAGCGAGGGGGAAGGAGGAGGATTAGCGAGGGGGGAGGAGGAGGATTAGCGAGGGGGGAGGAGGAGGATTAGCGAGGGGGAAGGAGGAGGATTAGCGAGGGGGAAGGAGGATTAGCGAGGGGGAAGGAGGATTAGCGAGGGGGAAGGAGGAGGATTAGCGAGGGGGGGAAGGAGGATTAGCGAGGGGGAAGGAGGAGGATTAGCGAGGGGAAAGGAGGAGGATTAAAGAGGGGGAGGAGGAGGATTAGCGAGGGGGAAGGAGGAGGATTAGCGAGGGGGAAGGAGGAGGATTAGCGAGGGGGAAGGAGGAGGATTAGCGAGGGGGAAGGAGGAGGATTAGCGAGGGGGAAGGAGGAGGATTAAAGAGGGGGAAGGAGGATTAGCGAGGGGGAAGGAGGAGGATTAGCGAGGGGGAGAAGCATTAGCGAGGGGGGAGGAGGAGGATTAGCGAGGGGGAAGGAGGAGGATTAGCGAGGGGGAAGGAGGAGGATTAGCGAGGGGGAAGGAGGAGGATTAGCGAGGGGGAAGGAGGAGGATTAAAGAGGGGGAAGGAGGAGGATTAGCGAGGGGGAAGGAGGAGGATTAGCGAGGGGGAGAACCATTAGCGAGGGGGGAGGAGGAGGATTAGCGAGGGGGAATGAGGAGGATTAGCGAGGTGGAGGAGGAAGGTTAGCGAGGGGGAAGGAGGAGGATTAGTGAGGGGGAAGGAGGAGGATTAGCGAGGGGAAAGGAGGAGGATTAAAGAGGGGGAGGAGGAGGATTAGCGAGGGGGAAGGAGGAGGATTAGCGAGGGGGAAGGAGGAGGATTAGCGAGGGGGAAGGAGGAGGATTAGCGAGGGGGAAGGAGGAGGATTAGCGAGGGGGAAGGAGGAGGATTAAAGAGGGGGAAGGAGGAGGATTAGCGAGGGGGAAGGAGGAGGATTAGCGAGGGGGAGAAGCATTAGCGAGGGGGGAGGAGGAGGATTAGCGAGGGGGAAGGAGGAGGATTAGCGAGGGGGAAGGAGGAGGATTAGCGAGGGGGAAGGAGGAGGATTAGCGAGGGGGAAGGAGGAGGATTAGCGAGGGGGAAGGAGGAGGATTAGCGAGGGGGAAGGAGGAGGATTAAAGAAGGGGAAGGAGGAGGATTAGCGAGGGGGAAGGAGGAGGATTAGCGAGGGGGAGAAGCATTAGCGAGGGGGGAGGAGGAGGATAAGCGAGGGGGAAGGAGGAGGATTAGCGAGGGGGAGGAGGAGGGTTAGCGAGGGGGAAGGAGGAGGATTGGCGAGGGGGAGGAGGAGGGTTAGCGAGGGGGAAGGAGGAGGATTAGCGAGGGGGAGGAGGAGGGTTAGCGAGGGGGAAGGAGGAGGATTAGCGAGGGGGAAGGAGGAGGATTAGCGAGGGGGGAGGAGGAGGATTAGCGAGGGGGGAGGAGGAGGATTAGCGAGGTGGAGGAGGAAGGTTAGCGAGGGGGAAGGAGGAGGATTAGTGAGGGGGAAGGAGGAGGGTTAGCGAGGGGGGAGGAGGAGGATAAGCGAGGGGGGAGGAGGAGGGTTAGCGAGGGGGAAGGAGGAGGGTTAGCGAGGGGGAAGGAGGAGGATTAGCGAGGGGGAAGGAGAAGGATTAGCGACAGGGAAGGAGGATTAGCGTGGGGGAAGGAGGATTAGCGAGGGGGAAGGAGGAGGGTTACCGAGGGGGAAGGAGGAGGGTTAGCGAGGGGGAAGGAGGATTAGCGAGGGGGGAGGAGGAGGATTAGCGAGGGGGAAGGAGGAGGATTAGCGAGGGGGAAGGAGGATTAGTGAGGGGGAAGGAGGAGGGTTAGCGGGGGGGAATGAGGAGGATTAGTGAGGGGGAAGGAGGAGGATTAGACAGGGGGAAGGAGGAGGATTAGCGAGGGGGAAGGAGGAGGATTAGCGAGGGGGAGGAGGAGGATTAGCGAGGGGGAAGGAGGAGGATTAGCGAGGGGGAAGGAGGAGGATTAGTGAGGGGGAAGGAGGAGGATTAGACAGGGGGAAGGAGGAGGATTAGCGAGGGGGAAGGAGGAGGATTAGCGAGGGGGAGGAGGAGGATTAGCGAGGGGGGAGGAGGAGGATTAGCGAGGGGGAAGGAGGAGGATTAGCGAAGGGGAAGGAGGAGGATTAGCGAGGGGGAAGGAGGATTAGCGAGGGGGAAGGAGGATTAGCGAGGGGGGGAAGGAGGAGGATTAGCGAGGGGGAAGGAGGAGGATTAAAGAGGGGGAGGAGGAGGATTAGCGAGGGGGAAGGAGGAGGATTAGCGAGGGGGAAGGAGGAGGATTAGCGAGGAGGAAGGAGGAGGATTAGCGAGGGGGAAGGAGGAGGATTAAAGAGGGGGAAGGAGGAGGATTAGCGAGGGGGAAGGAGGAGGATTAGCGAGGGGGAGGAGGAGGGTTAGCGAGGGGGAAGGAGGAGGATTAGCGAGGGGGAAGGAGGAGGATTAGCGAGGGGGAAGGAGGAGGATTAGCGAGGGGGAGAAGCATTAGCGAGGGGGGAGGAGGAGGATTAGCGAGGGGGAATGAGGAGGATTAGCGAGGTGGAGGAGGAAGGTTAGCGAGGGGGAAGGAGGAGGATTAGTGAGGGGGAAGGTGGAGGGTTAGCGAGGGGGGAGGAGGAGGATAAGCGAGGGGGGAGGAGGAGGGTTAGCGAGGGGGAAGGAGGAGGGTTAGCGAGGGGGAAGGAGGAGGATTAGCGAGGGGGAAGGAGGAGGGTTAGCGAGGGGGAAGGAGGATTAGCGTGGGGGAAGGAGGATTAGCGAGGGGGAAGGAGTAGGGTTAGCGAGGGGGAAGGAGGAGGATTAGTGAGGGGGAAGGAGGAGGGTTAGCGAGGGGGAAGGAGGATTAGCGAGGGGGGAGGAGGAGGATTAGCGAGGGGGAAGGAGGAGGATTAGCGAGGGGAAAGGAGGATTAGTGAGGGGGAAGGAGGAGGGTTAGCGGGGGGAAGGAGGAGGATTAGTGAGGGGGAAGGAGGAGGATTAGACAGGGGGAAGGAGGAGGATTAGCGAGGGGGAAGGAGGAGGATTAGCGAGGGGGAGGAGGAGGATTAGCGAGGGGGAAGGAGGAGGATTAGCGAGGGGGAAGGAGGAGGATTAGTGAGGGGGAAGGAGGAGGATTAGACAGGGGGAAGGAGGAGGATTAGCGAGGGGGAAGGAGGAGGATTAGCGAGGGGGAGGAGGAGGATTAGCGAGGGGGGAGGAGGAGGATTAGCGAGGGGGAAGGAGGAGGATTAGCGAGGGGGAAGGAGGAGGTTTAGCGAGGGGGAAGGAGGATTAGCGAGGGGGAAGGAGGATTAGCGAGGGGGGGAAGAAGGATTAGCGAGGGGGAAGGAGGAGGATTAGCGAGGGGGAAGGAGGAGGATTAAAGAGGGGGAGGAGGAGGATTAGCGAGGGGGAAGGAGGAGGATTAGCGAGGGGGAAGGAGGAGGATTAGCGAGGAGGAAGGAGGAGGATTAGCGAGGGGGAAGGAGGAGGATTAAAGAGGGGGAAGGAGGAGGATTAGCGAGGGGGAAGGAGGAGGATTAGCGAGGGGGAGAAGCATTAGCGAGGGGGGAGGAGGAGGATTAGCGAGGGGGAAGGAGGAGGATTAGCAAGGGGGAGGAGGAGGGTTAGCGAGGGGGAAGGAGAAGGATTAGCGAGGGGGAGGAGGAGGGTTAGCGAGGGGGAAGGAGGAGGATTAGCGAGGGGGAGAAGCATTAGCGAGGGGGGAGGAGGAGGATTAGCGAGGGGGAAGGAGGAGGATTAGCGAGGTGGAGGAGGAGGGTTAGCGAGGGGGAAGGAGGAGGATTAGCGAGGGGGAGGAGGAGGATTAGCGAGGGGGGAGGAGGAGGATTAGCAAAGGGGGAAGGAGGAGGGTTAGCGAGGGGGAAGGAGAAGGATTAGCGAGGGGGAGGAGGAGGGTTAGCGAGGGGGAAGGAGGAGGATTAGCGAGGGGGAGAAGCATTAGCGAGGGGGGAGGAGGAGTATTAGCGAGGGGGAAGGAGGAGGATTAGCGAGGTGGAGGAGGAGGGTTAGCGAGGGGGAAAGAGGAGGATTAGCGAGGGGGGAGGAGGAGGATTAGCGAGGGGGAAGGAGGAGGATTAGCGAGGGGGAAGGAGGAGGGTTAGCGAGGGGGAAGGAGGATTAGCGAGGGGAAGGAGGAGGATTAGCGAGGGGGAGGAGGAGGATTAGCGAGGGGGAAGGAGTAGGATTAGTGAGGGGGAAGGAGGAGGATTAGCGAGGGGGGAGGAGGAGGATTAGCGAGGGGGAAGGAGGAGGATTAGCGAGGGGGAAGGAGGATTAGCGAGGGGGAAGGAGGATTAGCGAGGGGGAAGGAGGAGGATTAGCGAGGGGGAAGGAGGAGGATTAGCAAGGGAGAAGGAGGAGGATTAGCAAGGGGGAAGGAGGAGGATTAGCGAGGGGGGAGGAGGAGGATTAGCGAGGGGGAAGGAAGAGGATTAGCGAGGGGAAGGAGGATTAGCGAGGGGGAAGGAGGAGGATTAGCGAGGGGGGGAAGGAGGATTAGCGAGGGGGAAGGAGGAGGATTAGCGAGGGGGAAGGAGGAGGATTAAAGAGGGGGAGGAGGAGGATTAGCGAGGGGGAAGGAGGAGGATTAGCGAGGGGGAAGGAGGAGGATTAGCGAGGGGGAAGGAGGAGGATTAGCGAGGGGGAAGGAGGAGGATTAGCGAGGGGGAAGGAGGAGGATTAGCGAGGGAGGAGGAGGAGGATTAGCGAGGGGGAAGGAGGAGGATTAGCGAGGGGGAAGGAGGAGGGTTAGCGAGGGGGGAGGAGGATTAGCGAGGGGGAAGAGGGTTAGCGAGGGGGAGGAGGAGGATTAGCGAGGGGGAAGGAGGAGGATTAGCGAGGGGGAGAAGCATTAGCGAGGGGGGAGGAGGAGGATTAGCGAGGGGGAAGGAGGAGGATTAGCGAGGGGGAAGGAGGATTAGCGAGGGGGAAGGAGGAGGATTAGCGAGGGGGGGAAGGAGGATTAGCGAGGGGGAAGGAGGAGGATTAGCGAGGGGGAAGGAGGAGGATTAAAGAGGGGGAGGAGGAGGATTAGCGAGGGTGAAGGAGGAGGATTAGCGAGGGGGAAGGAGGAGGGTTAGCGAGGGGGAAGGAGGATTAGCGAGGGGGAAGAGGGTTAGCGAGGGGGAGGAGGAGGATTAGCGAGGGGGAAGGAGGAGGATTAGCGAGGGGGAGAAGCATTAGCGAGGGGGGAGGAGGAGGATTAGCGAGGGGGAAGGAGGAGGATTAGCGAGGGGGAAGGAGGATTAGCGAGGGGGAAGGAGGAGGATTAGCGAGGGGGGGAAGGAGGATTAGCGAGGGGGAAGGAGGAGGATTAGCGAGGGGGAAGGAGGAGGATTAAAGAGGGGGAGGAGGAGGATTAGCGAGGGGGAAGGAGGAGGATTAGCGAGGGGGAAGGAGGAGTATTAGCGAGGGGGGAGGAGGAGGATTAGCGAGGGGGAAGGAGGAGGATTAGCGAGGGGGAAGGAGGAGGATTAGCGAGGGGGGAGGAGGAGGATTAGCGAGGGGGAAGGAGGAGGATTAGCGAGGGGGAAGGAGGAGGGTTAGCGAGGGGGAAGGAGGATTAGCGAGGGGGAAGAGGGTTAGCGAGGGGGAGGAGGAGGATTAGCGAGTGGGAAGGAGGAGGATTAGCGAGGGGGAGGAGGAGGATTAGCGAGGGGGAAGGAGGAGGATAAGCGAGGGGGGAGGAGGAGGATTAGCGAGGGGGAAGGAGGAGGATTAGCGAGGGGGAAGGAGGAGGATTAGCGAGAGGGAAGGAGGAGGGTTAGCGAGGGGGAAGGAGGAGGATTAGCGAGGGGGAAGGAGGAGGATTAGCAAGGGAGAAGGAGGAGGATTAGCGAGGGGGAAGGAGGAGGATTAGCGAGGGGGGAGGAGGAGGATTAGCGAGGGGGAAGGAAGAGGATTAGCGAGGGGGAAGGAGGATTAGCGAGGGGGAAGGAGGAGGATTAGCGAGGGGGGGAAGGAGGATTAGTGAGGGGGAAGGAGGAGGATTAGCGAGGGGGAAGGAGGAGGATTAAAGAGGGGGAGGAGGAGGATTAGCGAGGGGGAAGGAGGAGGATTAGCGAGGGGGAAGGAGGAGGATTAGCGAGGGGGAAGGAGGAGGATTAGCGAGGGGGAAGGAGGAGGATTAGCGAGGGGGAAGGAGGAGGATTAGCGAGGGGGGAGGAGGAGGATTAGCGAGGGGGAAGGAGGAGGATTAGCGAGGGGGAAGGAGGAGGGTTAGCGAGGGGGAAGGAGGATTAGCGAGGGGGAAGAGGGTTAGCGAGGGGGAGGAGGAGGATTAGCGAGGGGGAAGGAGGAGGATTAGCGAGGGGGAGAAGCATTAGCGAGGGGGGAGGAGGAGGATTAGCGAGGGGGAAGGAGGAGGATTAGCGAGGGGGAAGGAGGATTAGCGAGGGGGAAGGAGGAGGATTAGCGAGGGGGGGAAGGAGGATTAGCGAGGGGGAAGGAGGAGATTAGCGAGGGGGAAGGAGGAGGATTAAAGAGGGGGAGGAGGAGGATTAGCGAGGGGGAAGGAGGAGGATTAGCGAGGGGGAAGGAGGAGGATTAGCGAGGGGGGAGGAGGAGGATTAGCGAGGGGGAAGGAGGAGGATTAGCGAGGGGGAAGGAGGAGGATTAGCGAGGGGGGAGGAGGAGGATTAGCGAGGGGGAAGGAGGATTAGCGAGGGGGAAGAGGGTTAGCGAGGGGGAGGAGGAGGATTAGCGAGGGGGAAGGAGGAGGATTAGCGAGGGGGAGAAGCATTAGCGAGGGGGGAGGAGGAGGATTAGCGAGGGGGAAGGAGGATTAGCGAGGGGGAAGGAGGAGGATTAGCGAGGGGGGGAAGGAGGATTAGCGAGGGGGAAGGAGGAGGATTAGCGAGGGAGAAGGAGGTTTATTAGCGAGGGGGAAGGAGGAGGATTAGCGAGGGGGAAGGAGGAGGATTAGCGAGGGGGAGGAGGAGGATTAGCGAGGGGGAAGGAGGAGGATTAGTGAGGGGGAAGGAGGAGGGTTAGCGAGGGGGAAGGAGGATTAGCGAGGGGGAAGAGGGTTAGCGAGGGGGAGGAGGAGGATTAGCGAGGGGGAAGGAGGAGGATTAGCGAGGGGGAGAAGCATTAGCGAGGGGGGAGGAGGAGGATTAGCGAGGGGGAAGGAGGAGGATTAGCGAGGGGGAGGAGGAGGGTTAGCGAGGGGGAAGGAGGAGGATTAGCGAGGGGGAGGAGGAGGATTAGCGAGGGGGAAGGAGGAGGATTAGCGAGGGGGAAGGAGGAGGATTAGCGAGGGGGGAGGAGGAGGATTAGCGAGGGGGAAGGAGGAGGATTAGCGAGGGGGAAGGAGGATTAGCGAGGGGGAAGGAGGATTAGCGAGGGGGAAGGAGGAGGATTAGCGAGGGGGAAGGAGGAGGATTAGCGAGGGGGAAGGAGGAGGATTAGCGAGGGGGAAGGAGGAGGATTAAAGAGGGGGAGGAGGAGGATTAGCGAGGGGGAAGGAGGAGGATTAGCGAGGGGAAGGAGGAGGATTAGCGAGGGGGAAGGAGGAGGATTAGCGAGGGGGAAGGAGGAGGATTAGCGAGGGGGAAGGAGGAGGATTAGCGAGGGGGAAGGAGGAGGATTAGCGAGGGGGAAGGAGGAGGATTAGCGAGGGGGAAGGAGGAGGATTAGCGAGGGGGAGAAGCATTAGCGAGGGGGGAGGAGGAGGATTAGCGAGGGGGAAGGAGGAGGATTAGCGAGGGGGAGGAGGAGGGTTAGCGAGGGGGAAGGAGGAGGATTAGCGAGGGGGAGGAGGAGGGTTAGCGAGGGGGAAGGAGGAGGATTAGCGAGGGGGAGGAGGAGGGTTAGCGAGGGGGAAGGAGGAGGATTAGCACGGATGAAGGAGGAGGATTAGCGAGGGGGAAGGAGGAGGATTAGCGAGGGGGAGAAGCATTAGCGAGGGGGGAGGAGGAGGATTAGCGAGGGGGAATGAGGAGGATTAGCGAGGTGGAGGAGGAGGGTTAGCGAGGGGAAGGAGGAGGATTAGTGAGGGGGAAGGAGGAGGGTTAGCGAGGGGGGAGGAGGAGGATAAGCGAGGGGGGAGGAGGAGGGTTAGCGAGGGGGAAGGAGGAGGGTTAGCGAGGGGGAAGGAGGAGGATTAGCGAGGGGGAAGGAGGAGGGTTAGCGAGGGGGAAGGAGGATTAGCGAGGGGGAAGGAGGATTAGCGAGGGGGAAGGAGGAGGGTTAGCGAGGGGGAAGGAGGAGGATTAGCGAGGGGGAAGGAGGAGGGTTAGCGAGGGGGAAGGAGGATTAGCGAGGGGGGAGGAGGAGGATTAGCGAGGGGAAGGAGGAGGATTAGCGAGGGGGAAGGAGGATTAGTGAGGGGGAAGAAGGAGGGTTAGCGAGGGGGAAGGAGGAGGATTAGCGAGGGGGAAGGAGGAGGATTAGTGAGGGGGAAGGAGGAGGATTAGACAGGGGGAAGGAGGAGGATTAGCGAGGGTTAAGGAGGAGGATTAGCGAGGGGGAGGAGGAGGATTAGCGAGGGGGGAGGAGGAGGATTAGCGAGGGGGAAGGAGGAGGATTAGCGAGGGGGAGGAGGAGGATTAGCGAGGGGGAAGGAGGAGGATTAGCGAGGGGGAAGGAGGAGGATTAGCGAGGGGGGAGGAGGAGGATTAGCGAGGGGGAAGGAGGAGGATTAGCGAGGGGGAAGGAGGATTAGCGAGGGGGAAGGAGGATTAGCGAGGGGGAAGGAGGAGGATTAGCGAGGGGGAAGGAGGAGGATTAGCGAGGGGGAAGGAGGAGGATTAGCGAGGGGAAGGAGGAGGATTAAAGAGGGGGAGGAGGAGGATTAGCGAGGGGGAAGGAGGAGGATTAGCGAGGGGGAAGGAGGAGGATTAGCGAGGGGGAAGGAGGAGGATTAGCGAGGGGGAAGGAGGAGGATTAGCGAGGGGGAAGGAGGAGGATTAGCGAGGGGGAAGGAGGAGGATTAGCGAGGGGGAGAAGCATTAGCGAGGGGGGAGGAGGAGGATTAGCGAGGGGGAATGAGGAGGATTAGCGAGGGGGAAGGAGGAGGATTAGCGAGGAGGAAGGAGGAGGATTAGCGAGGGGGAAGGAGGAGGATTAAAGAGGGGGAAGGAGGAGGATTAGCGAGGGGGAAGGAGGAGGATTAAAGAGGGGGAAGGAGGAGGATTAGCGAGGGGGAAGGAGGAGGATTAGCGAGGGGGAGGAGGAGGGTTAGCGAGGGGGAAGGAGAAGGATTAGTGAGGGGGAGGAGGGGTTAGCGAGGGGGAAGGAGGAGGATTAGCGAGGGGGAGAAGCATTAGCGAGGGGGGAGGAGGAGGATTAGCGAGGGGGAAGGAGGAGGATTAGCGAGGTGGAGGAGGAGGGTTAGCGAGGGGGAAGGAGGAGGATTAGCGAGGGGGAGGAGGAGGATTAGCGAGGGGGGAGGAGGAGGATTAGCGAGGGGGAAGGAGGAGGGTTAGCGAGGGGGATGGAGAAGGATTAGCGAGGGGGAGGAGGAGGGTTAGCGAGGGGGAAGGAGGAGGATTAGCGAGGGGGAGAAGCATTAGTGAGGGGGGAGGAGGAGGATTAGCGAGGGGGAAGGAGGAGGATTAGCGAGGTGGAGGAGGAGGGTTAGCGAGGGGGAAAGAGGAGGATTAGCGAGGGGGGAGGAGGAGGATTAGCGAGGGGGAAGGAGGAGGATTAGCGAGGGGGAAGGAGGAGGGTTAGCGAGGGGGAAGGAGGATTAGCGAGGGGGAAGGAGGAGGATTAGCGAGGGGGAGGAGGAGGATTAGCGAGGGGAAGGAGTAGGATTAGTGAGGGGGAAGGAGGAGGATTAGCGAGGGGGGAGGAGGAGGATTAGCGAGGGGGAAGGAGGAGGATTAGCGAGGGGGAAGGAGGATTAGCGAAGGGGAAGGAGGATTAGCGAGGGGGAAGGAGGAGGATTAGCGAGGGGGGGAAGGAGGATTAGCAAGGGGGAAGGAGGAGGATTAGCGAGGGGAAAGGAGGAGGATTAAAGAGGGGGAGGAGGAGGATTAGCGAGGGGGAAGGAGGAGGATTAGCGAGGGGGAAGGAGGAGGATTAGCGAGGGGGAAGGAGGAGTATTAGCGAGGGGGAAGGAGGAGGATTAGCGAGGGGGAAGGAGGAGGATTAAAGAGGGGGAAGGAGGAGGATTAGCGAGGGGGAAGGAGGAGGATTAGCGAGGGGGAGAAGCATTAGCGAAGGGGGAGGAGGAGGATTAGCGAGGGGGAAGGAGGAGGATTAGCGAGGGGGAGGAGGAGGGTTAGCGAGGGGGAAGGAGGAGGATTAGCGAGGGGGAGGAGGAGGGTTAGCGAGGGGGAAGGAGGAGGATTAGCGAGGGGGAAGGAGGAGGATTAGCGAGGGGGAGAAGCATTAGCGAGGGGGGAGGAGGAGGATTAGCGAGGGGGAATGAGGAGGATTAGCGAGGTGGAGGAGGAGGGTTAGCGAGGGGGAAGGAGGAGGATTAGTGAGGGGGAAGGAGGAGGGTTAGCGAGGGGGGAGGAGGAGGATAAGCGAGGGGGGAGGAGGAGGGTTAGCGAGGGGGAAGGAGGAGGGTTAGCGAGGGGGAAGGAGGATTAGCGAGGGGGGAGGAGAAGGATTAGCGAGGGGGAAGGAGGAGGATTAGCGAGGGGGAAGGAGGATTAGTGAGGGGGAAGGAGGAGGGTTAGCGAGGGGGAAGGAGGAGGATTAGCGAGGGGGAAGGAGGAGGATTAGTGAGGGGGAAGGAGGAGGATTAGACAGGGGGAAGGAGGAGGATTAGCGAGGGGGAAGGAGGAGGATTAGCGAGGGGGAGGAGGAGGATTAGCGAGGGGGGAGGAGGAGGACTAGCGAGGGGGAAGGAGGAGGATTAGCGAGGGGGAAGGAGGAGGATTAGCGAGGGGGAAGGAGGATTAGCGAGGGGGAAGGAGGAGGATTAGCGAGGGGGGGAAGGAGGATTAGCGAGGGGGAAGGAGGAGGATTAGCGAGGGGGAAGGAGGAGGATTAAAGAGGGGGAGGAGGAGGATTAGCGAGGGGGAAGGAGGAGGATTAGCGAGGGGGAAGGAGGAGGGTTAGCGAGGGGGAAGGAGGATTAGCGAGGGGGAAGGAGGATTAGCGAGGGGGAAGGAGGAGGGTTAGCGAGGGGGAAGGAAGAGGATTAGCGAGGGGGAAGGAGGAGGGTTAGCGAGGGGGAAGGAGGATTAGCGAGGGGGGAGGAGGAGGATTAGCGAGGGGGAAGGAGGAGGATTAGCGAGGGGGGAGGAGGATTAGCGAGGGGGAAGGAGGAGGGTTAGCGAGGGGGAAGGAGGAGGATTAGCGAGGGGGAAGGAGGAGCATTAGCGAGGGGGAGGAGGAGGATTAGCGAGGGGGAAGGAGGAGGATTAGCGAGGGGAAGGAGGAGGATTAGCGAGAGGGAAGGAGGAGGATTAGCGAGGGGGAAGGAGGAGGGTTAGCGAGGGGGAAGGAGAAGGGTTAGCGAGGGGGAAGGAGGAGGATTAGCGAGGGGGAAGGAGGAGGATTAAAGAGGGGGAAGGAGGAGGATTAGCGAGGGGGAAGGAGGAGGATTAGCGAGGGGGAGAAGCATTAGCGAGGGGGGAGGAGGAGGATTAGCGAGGGGGAAGGAGGAGGATTAGCGAGGGGGAGGAGGAGGGTTAGCGAGGGGGAAGGAGGAGGATTAGCGAGGGGGAGAAGCATTAGCGAGGGGGAGGAGGAGGATTAGCGAGGGGGAAGGAGGAGGATTAGCGAGGGGGAGGAGGAGGGTTAGCGAGGGGGAAGGAGGAGGATTAGTGAGGGGGAAGGAGGAGGGTTAGCGAGGGGGGAGGAGGAGGATAAGCGAGGGGGGAGGAGGAAGGTTAGCGAGGGGGAAGGAGGAGGGTTAGCGAGGGGGAAGGTGGAGGATTAGCGAGGGGGAAGGAGGAGGGTTAGCGAAGGGGAAGGAGGAGGATTAGCGAGGGGGAAGGAGGAGGATTAGCGAGGGGGAAGTAGGAGAATTAGCGAGGGGGAAGGAGGATTAGCGAGGGGGAAGGAGGAGGATTAAAGAGGGGGAAGGAGGAGGATTAGCGAGGGGGAAGGAGGATTAGCGAGGGGGAGAAGCATTAGCGAGGGGGGAGGAGGAGGATTAGCGAGGGGCAAGGAGGTGGATTAGCGAGGGGGAGGAGGAGGGTTAGCGAGGGGGAAGGAGGAGGATTAGCGAGGGGGAGGAGGAGGGTTAGCGAGGGGGAAGGAGGAGGATTAGCGAGGGGAAGGAGGATTAGCGAGGGGGAAGGAGGAGGATTAGCGAGGGGGAAGGAGGAGGATTAAAGAGGGGGAGGAGGAGGATTAGCGAAGGGGAGGAGGAGGATTAGCGAGGGGGAAGGAGGAGGATTAGCGAGGGGGAAGGAGGAGGATTAGCGAGGGGGAAGGAGGAGGATTAGCGAGGGGGAAGGAGGAGGATTAGCGAGGGGGAAGGAGGAGGATTAGAGAGGGAGAAGGAGGAGGATTAAAGAGGGGGAAGGAGGAGGGTTAGCGAGGGGGAAGGAGGAGGGTTAGCGAGGGGGAAGGAGGAGGATTAGCGAGGGGGAAGGAGGAGGATTAGCGAGGGGGAGGAGGAGGATTAGCGAGGGGGAAGGAGGAGGATTAGCGAGGGGGAAGGAGGAGGATTAGCGAGGGGGAAGGAGGAGGATTAGCGAGGGGGAAGGAGGAGGGTTAGCGAGGGGGAAGGAGGAGGGTTAGCGAGGGGGAAGGAGGAGGATTAGCGAGGGGGAGGAGGAGGGTTAGCAAGGGGGAAGGAGGAGGATTAGCGAGGGGGAGGAGGAGGATTAGCGAGGGGGAAGGAGGAGGATTAGCGAGGGGGAAGGAGGAGGGTTAGCGAGGGGGAAGGAGGAGGATTAGCGAGGGGGAAGGAGGAGGGTTAGCGAGGGGGAAGGAGGAGGATTAGCGAGGGGGAGGAGGAGGATTAGCGAAGGGGGAAGGAGGATTAAAGAGGGGGGAGGAGGAGGATTAGGGAGGGGGAGGAGAAGGATTAGCGAGGGGGGAGGAGGAGGGTTAGCGAGGGGGAAGGAGGAGGATTAGCGAGGGGGGAGGAGGATTAGCGAGGGGGAGGAGGAGGATTACCGAGGGGGAAGGAGGAGGTTTCGCGAGGGGGAAGGAGGAGGATTCGCGAGAGGGGAGGAGGGTTAGCGAGGGGGAGGAGGAGGATTAGCGAGGGGGAAGGAGGAGGATTAGCGAGGGGGGAGGAGGATTAGCGAGGGGGAAGCAGGAGGATTAGCGAGGGGGAAGGAGGAGGATTAGCGAGGGGGGAGGAGGAGGGTTAGTGAGGGGGAGGAAGAGGATTATCGAGGGGGAAGGAGGAGGATTAGTGAGTGGGGAGGAGGAGGGTTAGCGAGGGGGAGGAAGAGGGTTAGCGATGGGGAAGGAGGAGGATTAGCGAGGGGAAGGAGGAGGATTAGCGAGGGGGAAGGAGGAGGATTAGCGAGGGGAAGGAGGAGGGTTAGCGAGGGGGAGGAAGAGGGTTAGCGAGGGGGAAGGAGGAGGGTTAGCGAGCGGGAGGAGGAGGATTAGCGAGGGGGAAGGAGGAGGATTAGCGAGGGGGGAGGAGGATTAGCGAGGGGGAAGGAGGAGGATTAGCGAGGGGGAAGGAGGAGGATTAGCGAGGGGGGGGAGGAGGGTTAGCGAGCGGGAGGAGGAGGATTAGCGAGGGGAAGGAGGAGGATTAGCGAGGGGGGAGGAGGATTAGCGATGGGGAAGGAGGAGGATTAGCGAGGGGGAAGGAGGAGGATTAGCGAGGGGGGAGGAGGAGGGTTAGCGAGGGGGAGGAAGAGGGTTGGCGAGGGGGAAGGAGGTGGATTAAAGAGGGGGAGAAGGAGGGATAGCGAGGGGGAAGGAGGAGGATTAGCGAGGGGGAAGGAGGATTAGCAGAGGGGGAAGGAGGATTAGCGAAGGGGGAAGGAGGAGGTTTCGCGAGGGGGAAGGAGGAGGATTAGCGAGGGGAAGGAGGAGGTTTCGCGAGGGGGAAGGAGGAGGATTAAAGAGGGGGAAGGAGGAGGATTAAAGAGGGGGAAGGAGGATTAGGGAAGGGGGAAGGAGGAGGATTAGCCAGGGGGAGGAGGAGGATTAGCGAGGGGGGAAGGAGGATTAGCGAAGGGGGAAGGAGGATTCGCGAGGGGGGAGGAGGATTAGCGAGGGGGAAGGAGGAGGATTAGCGAGGGGGGAGGAGGATTAGCGAAGGGGGAAGGAGGAGGATTCGCGAGGGGGGAGGAGGATTAGCGAGGGGGGAAGGAGGAGGATTAGCGAGGGGGAGGAGGAGGATTAGCCAGGGGGAAGGAGGAGGATTAGCGAGGGGGAAGGAGGAGGATTAGCGAGGGGGAAGGAGGAGGATTAGCGAGGGGGAAGGAGGAGGATTAGCGAGGGGGAAGGAGGAGGATTAGCGAGGGGGAAGGAGGATTAGCGAGGGGGAAGGAGGAGGGTTAGCGAGGGGGAAGGAGGATTAGCGAGGGGGAGGAGGAGGATTAGCCATGGGGAATGAGGAGGATTAGCGAGAGGAGAGGAGGAGGGTTAGCAAGGGAGGAGGATTAGAGAGGGGGAGGAGGATTATTAGAGAGAGGAGAGGAGGGTTAGCAAGGGAGGAGGATTACAGAGGGGGGAGGAGGAGGATTAGCCAGGGGGAAGGAGGAGGATTAGCGAGGGGGAAGGAGGAGGATTAGCGAGGGGGGAGGATTAGCGAGGGGGAAGGAGGAGGATTAGCGAGGGGGAAGGAGGAGGATTAGCGAGGGGGGAGGAGGATTAGCGAGGGGGAAGGAGGAGGATTAGCGAGGGGGAAGGAGGAGGATTCGCGAGGGGGAAGGAGGATTAGCGAGGGGGAAGGAGGAGGGTTAGCGAGGGGGGAGGAGGAGGATTAGCGAGGGGGAGGAGGATTAGCGAGGGGGAAGGAGGAGGAGTAGCGAGGGGGAAGAGGATTATTAGAGAGAGGAGAGGAGGAGGGTTAGCAAGGGAGGAGGATTAGAGAGGGGGGAGGAGGAGGATTAGAGAGGGGGAGGAGGAGGATTAGAGAGGGGGAGGAGGAGGATTAGAGAGGGGGAGGATTATTAGAGAGAAGAAAGGAGGAGGGTTAGAACGGAGGAGGATTAGAGAGCGGGGAGGAGGAGGATTAGAGAGGGGGAGGAGGAGGATTAGAGAGGGGGAGGAGGAGGATTAGAGAGGGGGAGAAGGAGGATTAGAGAGGGGGAGAAGGAGGATTAGAGAGGGGGAGGAGGAGGATTAGAGAGGTGGAGGAGGAGGATTAGAGAGGGGGAGGAGGATTAGAGAGGGGGAGAAGGAGGATTAGAGAGGGGGAGGAGGATTAGAGAGGGGGGAGGAGGAGGATTAGAGAGGGGGGAGGAGGAGGATTAGAGAGGGGAGGAGGAGGATTAGAGAGGGGGAGGAGGAGGATTAGAGAGGGGGAGAAGGAGGATTAGAGAGGGGGAGGAGGAGGATTAGAGAGGGGGAGGAGGAGGGTTAGCGAGGGGGGGAGGAGGGTTAGAGAGGGGGGATTAGAGAGAGAGGCAGAATTAGAGGGGTGTAACCCCCTTGTAAGTGCAGGCAGGTGACACACTGTCCCATGGCTTCAGTAGGAAATGACAATTCCTCTTGCTGCAGCACAGAGTCACTTCCAGGGCCGCAGGATGTGACGTGATGGACAGGGCCGCAGGATGTGACGTGATGGACAGGGCCGCAGGATGTGACGTGATGGACAGGGCCGCAGGATGTGACGTGATGGACAGGGCCGCAGGATGTGACGTGATGGACAGGGCCGCAGGATGTGACGTGATGGACAGGGCCGCAGAATGTGACGTGATGGACAGGGCCGCAGGATGTGACGTGATGGACAGGGCCGCAGGATGTGACGTGATGGACAGGGCCGCAGGATGTGACGTGATGGACAGGGCCGCAGGATGTGACGTGATGGACAGGGCCGCAGGATGTGACGTGATGGACAGGGCCGCAGGATGTGACGTGATGGACAGGGCCGCAGGATGTGACGTGATGGACAGGGCCGCAGGATGTGACGTGATGGACAGGGCCGCAGGATGTGACGTGATGGACAGGGCCGCAGGATGTGACGTGATTGACAGGGCCGCAGGATGTGACGTGTTGGACAGGGCCGCAGAATGTGACGTGTTGGACAGGGCCGCAGGATGTGACGTGATGGACAGGGCCGCAGGATGTGACGTGATGGACAGTGCCCCAGGATGTGACGTGATGGACAGGGCCGCAGGATGTGACGTGATGGACAGGGCCGCAGGATGTGACGTGATGGACAGGGCCGCAGGATGTGACGTGATGGACAGGGCCGCAGGATGTGACGTGATGGACAGGGCCGCAGGATGTGACGTGATGGACAGGGCCGCAGGATGTGACGTGATGGACAGGGCCGCAGGATGTGACGTGATGGACAGGGCCGCAGGATGTGACGTGATGGACAGGGCCGCAGGATGTGACGTGATGGACAGAGCCTCAGCCAATGACATTGGCTTTTAGGAGCCCCTGGCAGGAGCTGCAAGGGGATCATTGTCATGGGAGAGGGAGTTTGGCCCGGTATTAAAGGGGTTACACCCCATTTGGCCACCCCCTGCTCTCACCTGGGAGGCGAGGGGTTAACTGGAATGATGTCCAGTACTGTAGTTATGCCCCTGCTTCAGCATCAACTGTGTATCCCCCTGTGAATATGTATTTTTCCCGTTCCAGTGTCTGCACCAACACATTCACTGGGATCTATGCGGGAGGGAAAGGGTTAACGTTAATTTTGTGTTTATAGCCCTTTGTTCCTTTTCCCGCCTTTGCAGGCTCCATTTTGCAGTCTCTCCATAGGTCGCCATTACAGCCCCATGTAACCCTATGGAGATTCCGGCGATTTGGGCCTGAAATCGGAGAAGACCTGCAGGTGGCGCTCGAGAGGAGGAGCGGCGGTTCCCATTGAAAGTGAATGGAGTAATGCAGTTCAATGGGGATTCCTGGAAGCCGACCTCCGGAGACGAGCTGGCAGCCATCCAGACCGTGAAACCGCAAGAGCGGCAACATTGTCACAAAAGAGCTTTGATCGCGCAATTGGCGTGAGAACTAGGGCCTCGGTCAAATTCACGGCCAATTGGTGTGGGAACTTTTGTTCTAGGGCACCCAGAAATAAAATTCTTTTTGCCCCTAGATGTTAGGAACCCCCTCACTTGACCCCAACAGGGTCCGACAATTAATGGCGACGAGAAAGGGTCACGCCGGTCAGGAGGGTCCTACCATTGACCGTAATGGCGGAGAAAGTCACGTGGCTTTCAAACACTAAGTGTGAAACAGGTGTAACGGGTATTCCCCCCCCCCCCAATCGCAGATCTGATGTGGGTGCAAGGAACATACCACGTTACTGTGGTGTGGTGCATTACCTGTTGGCTCGCAGGAGGGCTGAGCTTCCGCCACGGGGAACCTGGGGCAATTATACTAGGGGTAACCACTTACTCCATTCAGCGCCTCCACCTGCGATAGCTCCCACCAGAGGGGGAGTGGTTCCTCGCAGGACAATCACAACAATCAATACTCATACACAGATATATAATAACTAATACTATTTACTTAGGTTAGAACAGAATATAACACATCATGACAGGTATCACATAACCGGTTTCTCTCTCACGAGGAGACACTAACTGCGACGTCCAGCAGGACGCTTCCCCAACACCAGGTGATCCCACCCAATGTCCCGCACTCTTGCAGAGAGAGGCAATGGGTGACTGCGCAGTCACTATTTATACTAAGGGCCCGTTGGTGCACTTGTGTGTTAGATAGTACCTGCCAAGCACTCCCGTGCTCGGATCTCCAACTGGCTTCACAAAGGATATTAAATAATAATAAATATTAAAAGGATATTAAAGAATGTATTGTATTTTGGGTCTGGTATAAAAGCCCAGAGCCCATATGGTATGTTAATGCTCAGGGGGGAGACAAGTGGTCTACAATAAACCCCCTGATCAAAGGCTCCCCCACCCTGCTTGTGTATGCTGGAACAAAGCAGAGCAGGACGTGGGTACTTGGGATAAGTGTTGTGTTTCACACCTTGGAACAAAGGGTTTCCTATCCCAAGCAGACTGGGCGACGCCAGTCTTGTTGGAGGGGGGCTAGGGAAATAAGCCCCCGATTAGAATAATGTCCACCCAGTGGGCATGTAATACTTTGCCTCTCAAGTGAGGTGGCCAGGAGGGATTGGGTGCAGATAATTGTCCTCCAATGACTTGCACTCAATGCCAGGGTATAGGAGTGGAACTCCATATAAACGAGTGTAAGCTCCGTACCCAGTGTCTTTCGTGTCTTTCGTGATGTCTTCATTTGAGCCTGTATTGCTGAATGAATTGCCAATCCTGTACCTGATTGTTTCATTACCCAACCCCTAAGTGTCTATTTCTTGTATGTTATTTGTATATTCTGTGTGTTCACCTTCTTTAAGGAATAAACTATATTTATTATATCTAAGTCGTGTTCAATTCACCCCAGAGATTTGGTGTATATTATACCCTGTCACTAGCTACCGTGACACTCGTTGCTGCAGCAGATCTGCACGGAATGCCTTCAGGCTCAGTCGGTGTGACCCAGTACCAGTCTGAGTCCGGCTGCGAGATAGCAGAGATCCACTTGGGGGAGAACACTACCTGGAGCAGCAAGGCCCAGCAGATCTGCACGGAATGCCTTCAGGCTCAGTCGGTGTGACCCAGTACCAGTCTGAGTCCGGCTGCGAGATAGCAGAGATCCACTTGGGGGAGAACACTACCTGGAGCAGCAAGGCCCAGCAGATCTGCACGGAATGCCTTCAGGCTCAGTCGGTGTGACCCGGTACCTGGAGCAGCAAGGCCCAGCAGATCTGCACGGAATGCCTTCAGGCTCAGTCGGTGTGACCCGGTACCTGGAGCAGCAAGGCCCAGCAGATCTGCACGGAATGCCTTCAGGCTCAGTCGGTGTGACCCGGTACCTGGAGCAGCAAGGCCCAGCAGATCTGCACGGAATGCCTTCAGGCTCAGTCGGTGTGACCCGGTACCTGGAGCAGCAAGGCCCAGCAGATCTGCACGGAATGCCTTCAGGCTCAGTCGGTGTGACCCGGTACCTGGAGCAGCAAGGCCCAGCAGATCTGCACGGAATGCCTTCAGGCTCAGTCGGTGTGACCCGGTACCTGGAGCAGCAAGGCCCAGCAGATCTGTGCCAGTCGCCGTCGGGGGGGGGGACCCGCGCAGTTCCAGTGCTACGGAAGCACCTTTGTGAAGTCTGCAACACTTTAGTGCAATGAGAGCTCCCACAGTGTGTCGATATACCCAGGATTGGGTGGTCCACTCTTAACAGAACATACACCTGTGCAGCGTTAATGTTAAGCATTACAATATATGTATGCTGTATAAGGAATATAGTGATCCTTTGCCTAGGATCACGAGGTCTTTAGAATTGGGTAACAATTACATACATGCAGTTGTACACCACACACACACCATGTACTTATTTCCCACCGTAAACCACATGTGGCTGTCCTTTCCTGGTCGCGGAGACATGGCTCCAGGCCCTTAGTAAGTCCCGGTAGTATGCCGGCAGCACCGAGAAGTCTCTACCTTACCCCTCGGGCTTGATGATAAACAGTTGCCGGTCATACACCATATTGCTCAGCTGGCGATAGAAACTGGTCGCCAGCTGGCACCACCGCGGAGACGGATCTGCGAATAGGTATCTGTGCAGGTATTGGAGGCGGAAAGTGTGTATCTGGGAGCGGACACACACCACTCCCTGTCCACCCTCTTCCAGAGGGAGGCACGCAACTCCCGCAGAGACCCAATGCTTCCCCAGCCAGAGAAAATCCATCAACTTCCTCTGGATCTTGCTGACAAATACAGGGGTTGGACCCATGGCTATCAGCCAGTGCCACAGCTGACTGGCCACCAGCTGGCTTATCACCAGAGTCCTTCCCCTGAGGGAAAGAATTCGACAGATACGCCCACGACCCCAGACGAGCGATGACTCGTTCATCAAGATCCCTGACATTTTCTGGGGCCGGGTTCTCCGCAGCAGACAGGTAGACTCCCAGATACTTAAGAGAATTGCTCCCCCACGAGACATTACAACATGCAGGGGTCAAGGAGTTTACCTGTAAGGGACCTACCAAAATGCCGGAGCACTTGGACCAGTTGATCCGAGCTGAAGAGGCCGCGGTGTAGACCTCTTGGCACGCTTGTGCCCGCTCCAGATAAACTAGGTCCTGGGCCATGAGGAGCACGTCATCGGCATAAGCCGACAGGACTACCCGCATGTCGGGCTCCCGCAGCACCAGCCCGGTGTGCCTTCTCCTCAGTAAGCAGAGGAAGGGCTCGATGGCCAGTGCGTACAGTTGCCCGGACAGGGGGCATCCTTGACGTACTCCCTGACCAAACGCCAAAAGGTGCCGTCAGGGACCAATTAATCTTCACCAGGCACTCTGCAAAGGCGTACAGCATCTGGAGGGGAAAGGAGGATGATTAGAGAGGGGGGGGGGGAAGAAGAGGAGTTGTGACAGATGGGGTAATGCAGCTCTCATAATAAAGGTTAAACCCGGCTATTGCCCCAATGTTTCTGGATGGATATTCAGGATCACTCCTGTATATCCTTCTTACCGTGGCTCAACTAGCCCAAATTCATGTATGTAACACTGTATAACACACCGCATCTCGCACTCATTTCTTCTCCTCACTTTTAAAGCTTTATATTCTTCTGCCCCTCCTTACATCTCAGCCCTAATTTCTCGTTATGCACCATCCAGACTCTTGCGTTCTTCTCAAGGATGTCTTCTTTCTACCCCCTTTGTATCTAAAGCTCTCTCCCGCCTTAAACCTTTCTCAGTTTCTGCCCCGCACCTCAGGAATGCCCTTCTCCTCAATACCCGACTAGCACCCTCTCTATCCACCTTTAAGACCCACCTTAAGACACACTTGCTTAAAGAAGCATATGAATAGCACCGTGGATAATACTGGACACATGATACATAAAGCTTGGCCCCCTGCAGAAGCACTTACCAGAATTCCCTCCTACTGTCTCTATACGTTCCTCCTACATACCAATTAGATTGTAAGCTCCTCGGAGCAGGGACTCCTCTTCCTAAATGTTACATTTATATCTGAATCACTTATTCCCATGACCTGTTATTTATATTATTTGTTATTTATATGATTGTCACGTGTATTACTGCTGTGAAGCGCTATGTACATTAATGGCGCTATATAAAGACATACAATACGTATTCCATGGGAGTGCTTCACTATATGCATGTTGGTTGTTCTCTTGACTTGCCAGGTTAGTAATACACTTACCCAGCCCGCATGCCTATGGATTCAGGTTTCGCTAGTCGAGGAGGGGGAGGTGCTGGAGACAATGGGAGAGTGGGAATGGGTGATACTCAGGTCTGGGGCATGTCCATTCCAGACATGAGGTACCTATCTCTGCAGGTGATATCTGGTTGGCCGGGGGACCAATGTTGGGTATGAGCCCACTAGTCGCTGTTCCGATGGGGAATTTTAAACCTACAAATCTCACTTAAGCCCGCACATGTGGGCTGTCCTTGTCGCATGGTCACACCCCTGGCTAGGATTGGCCTATCAAAGTCGAGGCCTCGCTCTGTGATTGACCAGCACTCAGCATCCGCACTGCGATTGGTTGCGACCCAGTCTTCCTATGGCGACAGGGAAACTATGTAAAGAGAAGCCGATCTCAGTGCCAGTCAGTCCGGGAGTTAGCGTGAAAGCAAACTCAATGGGGTGCTCCAAGGTTGTGCCGGAGACCCCCAGAATGAGGACTATACAAGCGGGAGATTTGCAAGTGCTTGGCTGGAACCTGCATCCAGGGCTGCCTAGAGACTCTGGACCGGTACAGGAGTGGAAACCGCGCTGGGTAATCCATGTCGGTGGCGCCAGGCACTCCCGGCATTCCCCCTGTATCCCCAGTGTGGGGCGAGTACTGCTCTGTTGGTGATATTGGGTCTGCTCGATCCAGTCAGAATAAATACCTTTTTGTTAAAGTGAGTCCAGTTGGCGATTGATGCTGTGAAAGAGTTCTGGTTTCTCGGGACTGACGTTACAGGGAGAGGTTATATGAAGCAATAGGAGCTATGAGGAGAGGCAGGGCAACCAACCGATTTTCATGGGGCAAGGACTAGCGTTTCGGACGTGGCTCCCCTCTCGTGTCGGTGATCTTGCGGGGCCCCCTTCACACCTCCTTGCAAGCCCCCTCCTCTCCCCATGTATGTCTCTTTTCCATCTCTCACTCTTACCCCCCTTCTCTTCCTCAACCCCCTCTACTATCACTCAATTCCCTTCCTCTCACTTAATTCCCCTCCCTCCTCACACTCATTCCCTCCCCCCCTCTGGCCACACACACACACACACACACACACACACACACACACACACACACACACACACACACACACACACACACTTCTCCCCCACCCCCGATACACACACACACACACACACACACACACACACACACACACACACACACACACACACACACACACACACACACACTTCTCCCCCACCCCGATACACACACAAACACACACACACACACACACGCACGCGCACGCACACACACACACACACACACACTTCTCCCCCACCCCCGATACATACACACAACACACACACACACACACACACACACACACACACACACACACACACACACTTACCTCGGGAAATCTGAGGCCTCTGCTGCCCCAGCTCTCCCCAGCTGCTGCGGGCCTCCTGTCAGGCCAGTCTCTCCCGCACCGGGCTTCTCTCCCGCACCGGGCTTCTCTCCCGCACCGGGCTTCTCTCCCGCACCGGGCATCTCTCCCGCACCGGCTTCTCTCCCGCACCGGGCTTCTCTCCCGCACCGGGCTTCTCTCCCGCACCGGGCTTCTCTCCCGCACCGGGCTTCTCTCCGCACCGGGCTTCTCTCCCGCACCGGTCTTCTCTCCCGCACCGGGCTTCTCTCCCGCACCGGGCTTCTCTCCCGCACCGGGCTTCTCTCCCGCACCGGGCATCTCTCCCGCACCGGCTTCTCTCCCGCACCGGGCTTCTCTCCCGCACCGGGCTTCTCTCCCGCACCGGGCTTCTCTCCGCACCGGGCTTCTCTCCCGCACCGGGCTTCTCTCCCGCACCGGGCTTCTCTCCCGCACCGGGCTTCTCTCCCGCACCGGGCTTCTCTCCCGGCTTCTCTCCCGCACCGGGCTTCTCTCCCGCACCGGGCTTCTCTCCCGCACCGGGCTTCTCTCCCGCACCGGGCTTCTCTCCCGCACCGTGCTTCTCTCCCGCACCGGGCTTCTCTCCCGCACCGGGCTTCTCTCCGCACCGGGCTTCTCTCCCGCACCTCTCCCGCACCGGGCTTCTCTCCGCACCGGGCTTCTCTCCCGCACCGGGCTTCTCTCCCGCACCGGGCTTCTCTCCCGCACCGGGCTTCTCTCCCGCACCGGGCTTCTCTCCAGCACCGGGCTTCTCTCCCGCACCGGGCTTCTCTCCCGCACCGGGCTTCTCTCCCGCACCGGGCTTCTCTCCCGCACCGGGCATCTCTCCCCCACACCGGGCTTCTCTCCCCCACACCGGGCTTCTCTCCTGCACCGGGCTTCTCTCCCGCACCGGGCTTCTCTCCCGCACCGGGCTTCTCTCCCGCACCGGGCTTCTCTCCCGCACCGGGCTTCTCTCCCGCACCGGGCTTCTCTCCCGCACCGGCTTCTCTCCCGCACCGGGCTTCTCTCCCGCACCGGGCTTCTCTCCCGGGCTTCTCTCCCGCACCGGCTTCTCTCCCGCACCGGGCTTCTCTCCCGCACCGGGCTTCTCTCTCGCACCGGGCTTCTCTCCCGCACCGGGCTTCTCTCTGTCCCGCACCGGGCTTCTCTCCCACACCGGGCTTCTCTCCCGCACCGGGCTTCTCTCCCGCACCGGGCTTCTCTCCCGCACCGGCTTCTCTCCCGCACCGGGCTTCTCTTCGTGGGAGGGGTTGCACGGGGCAGGCGGAGGAGTTGCACGGCGCAGGCGGAGGGGTTGCACGGGGCAGGCGGAGGCGTTGCACGGGGCAGGCGGAGGGGTTGCACGGGGCAGGCGGAGAGGTTGCGCGGGGCAGGCGGAGGGGTTGCGCGGGGCAGGCGGAGGCGTTGCACGGGGCAGGCGGAGGAGTTGCACGGGGCAGGCGGAGGGGTTGCGCGGGGCAGGCGGAGGGGTTGCGCGGGGCAGGCGGAGGCGTTGCGCGGGGCAGGCGGAGGGGTTGCGCGGGGCAGGCGGAGGGGTTGCGCGGGGCAGGCGGAGGGGTTGCACGGGGCAGGCGGAGGCGTTGCACGGGGCAGGCGGAGGCGTTGCACGGGGCAGGCGGAGGCGTTGCACGGGGCAGGCGGAGTCGTTGCACGGGGCAGGCGGAGGCGTTGCACGGGGCAGGCGGAGGGGTTGCACGGGGCAGGCTGAGGCGTTGAACGGGGCAGGCGGAGGGGTTGCGCGGGGCAGGCGGAGGGGTTGCGCAGGGCAGGCGGAGGGGTTGCGCGGGGCAGGCGGAGGGGTTGCACGGGGCAGGCGGAGGCGTTGCACGGGGCAGGCGGAGGCGTTGCACGGGGCAGGCGGAGGGGTTGCACGGGGCAGGCGGAGGGGTTGCACGGGGCAGGCGGAGGCGTTGCACGGGGCAGGCGGAGGCGTTGCACGGGGCAGGCGGAGGCGTTGCACGGGGCAGGCGGAGGCGTTGCACGAGGCAGGCAGAGGCGTTGCACGGGGCAGGCGGAGGGGTTGCACGGGGCAGGCTGAGGCGTTGAACGGGGCAGGCGGAGGGGTTGCGCGGGGCAGGCGGAGGGGTTGCGCGGGGCAGGCGGAGGCGTTGCACGGGGCAGGCGGAGGGGTTGCACGGGGCAGGCGGAGGGGTTGCACGGGGCAGGCGGAGAGGTTGCACGGGGCAGGCGGAGTGGTTGCACGGGGCAGGCGGAGGGGTTGCACGGGGTAGGCGGAGGCGTTGCACGGGGCAGGCGGAGGCGTTGCTTGGGCAGGCGGAGGCGTTGCACGGGGCAGGCGGAGGGGTTGCACGGGGCAGGCGGAGGCATTGCACGGGGCAGGCGGAGGCGTTGCACGGGGCAGGCGGAGGCGTTGCACGGGGCAGGCGGAGGGGATGCGCGGGGCAGGCGGAGGGGATGCGCGGGGCAGGCGGATGCGTTGCACGGGGCAGGCGGAGGCATTGCACGGGGCAGGCGGAGGGGTTGCACGGGGCAGGCGGAGGGGTTGCACGGGGCAGGCGGATGGGTTGCACGGGGCAGGCGGAGGCGTTGCACGGGGCAGGCGGAGGCGTTGCACGGGGCAGGCGGAGGGGTTGCACGGGGCAGGCGGAGGGGCTGCACGGGGCAGGCGGAGGCGTTGCACGGGGCAGGCGGAGGCGTTGCACGGGGCAGGCGGAGGCGTTGCACGGGGCAGGCGGAGGGGCTGCACGGGGCAGGCGGAGGCGTTGCACGGGGCAGGCGGAGGCGTTGCACGGGGCAGGCGGAGGCGTTGCACGGGGCAGGCGGAGGGGCTGCACGGGGCAGGCGGAGGCGTTGCACGGGGCAGGCGGAGGCGTTGCACGGGGCAGGCGGAGGCGTTGCACGGGGCAGGCGGAGGCGTTGCACGGGGCAGGCGGAGGCGTTGCAGGAGGCGTTGCACGGGGCAGGCGGAGGCGTTGCACGGGGCAGGCGGAGGCGTTGCACGGGGCAGGCAGAGGAGTTGCACGGGGCAGGCGGAGGGGTTGCACGGGGCAGGCGGAGGGGTTGCACGGGGCAGGCGGAGGCGTTGCACGGGGCAGGCGGAGGCGTTGCACGGGGCAGGCGGAGGCGTTGCACGGGGCAGGCGGAGGCGTTGCACGGGGCAGGCGGAGGGGCTGCACGGGGCAGGCGGAGGCGTTGCACGGGGCAGGCGGAGGCGTTGCACGGGGCAGGCAGAGGCGTTGCACGGGGCAGGCGGAGGCGTTGCACGGGGCAGGCGGAGGCGTTGCACGGGGCAGGCGGAGGCGTTGCATGGGGCAGGCGGAGGAGTTGCACGGGGCAGGCGGAGGGGTTGCACGGGGCAGGCGGAGGGGTTGCACGGGGCAGGCGGAGGCGTTGCACGGGGCAGGCGGAGGCGTTGCACGGGGCAGGCGGAGGCGTTGCACGGGGCAGGCGGAGGAGTTGCACGGGGGAGACGGAGGGGTTGCACGGGGCAGGCGGAGGCGTTGCACGGGGCAGGCGGAGGCGTTGCACGGGGCAGGCGGAGGGGTTGCGCGGGGCAGGCGGAGGAGTTGCACGGGGCAGGCGGAGGCGTTGCACGGGGCAGGCGGAGGAGTTGCACGGGGCAGGCGGAGGCGTTGCACGGGGCAGGCGGAGGGGTTGCACGGGGCAGGCGGAGGCGTTGCACGGGGCAGGCGGAGGCGTTGCACGGGGCAGGCGGAGGCGTTGCACGGGGCAGGCGGAGGCGTTGCACGGGGCAGGCGGAGGCGTTGCACGGGGCAGGCGGAGGGGTTGCACGGGGCAGGCTGAGGCGTTGAACGGGGCAGGCGGAGGGGTTGCGCGGGGCAGGCGGAGGGGTTGCACGGGGCAGGCGGAGGGGTTGCACGGGGCAGGCGGATGGGTTGCACGGGGCAGGCGGAGGCGTTGCACGGGGCAGGCGGAGGCGTTGCACGGGGCAGGCGGAGGCGTTGCACGGGGCAGGCGGAGGGGTTGCACGGGGCAGGCGGAGGGGCTGCACGGGGCAGGCGGAGGCGTTGCACGGGGCAGGCGGAGGGGTTGCGCGGGGCAGGCGGAGGCGTTGCGCGGGGCAGGCGGAGGGGTTGCACGGGGCAGGCGGAGGCGTTGCACGGGGCAGGCGGAGGGGTTGCACGGGGCAGGCGGAGGCGTTGCGCGGGGCAGGCGGAGGGGTTGCACGGGGCAGGCGGAGGGGTTGCACGGGGCAGGCGGAGGCGTTGCACGGGGCAGGCGGAGGGGTTGCACGGGGCAGGCGGAGGGGTTGCACGGGGCAGGCGGAGGCGTTGCACGGGGCAGGCGGAGGGGTTGCACGGGGCAGGCGGAGGCGTTGCACGGGGCAGGCGGAGGCGTTGCACGGGGCAGGCGGAGGGGTTGCACGGGGCAGGCGGAGGGGTTGCACGGGGCAGGCGGAGGCGTTGCACGGGGCAGGCGGAGGCGTTGCACGGGGCAGGCGGAGGGGTTGCACGGGGCAGGCGGAGGGGTTGCACGGGGCAGGTGGAGGCGTTGCACGGGGCAGTAGAAGTTAGGGTTAGAATTTAGATTTTTTTAAACCAAGTTATTACATTTAATGCACAAACAGAAAATAAATGTGTCTTTATTATGGCATTTCTTACATATAAACAATAATACTGTCTGGTGCGACGCTCTGCACGTATCTAATAGGAGGGCTGATGGAGCGACGCTCTGCACGTATCTATTAGGAGGGCTGATGGAGCGACGCTCTGCACGTATCTAATAGGAGGGCTGATGGAGCGACGCTCTGCACGTTTCTAATAGGAGGGCTGATGGAGCGACGCTCTGCACGTTTCTAATAGGAGGGCTGATGGAGCGACGCTCTGCACGTTTCTAATAGGAGGGCTGATGGAGCGACGCTCTGCACGTATCTAATAGGAGGGCTGATGGAGCGACGCTCTGCACGTTTCTAATAGGAGGGCTGATGGAGCGACGCTCTGCACGTATCTAATAGGAGGGCTGATGGAGCGATGCTCTGCACGTATCTAATAGGAGGGCTGATGGAGCGATGCTCTGCACGTATCTAATAGGAGGGCTGATGGAGCGATGCTCTGCACGTTTCTAATAGGAGGGCTGATGGAGCGACGCTCTGCACGTTTCTATTAGGAGGGCTGATGGAGCGACGCTCTGCACGTTTCTAATAGGAGGGCTGATGGAGCGACGCTCTGCACGTTTCTAATAGGAGGGCTGATGGAGCGACGCTCTGCACGTTTCTAATAGGAGGGCTGATGGAGCGACGCTCTGCACGTATCTAATAGGAGGGCTGATGGAGCGATGCTCTGCACGTATCTAATAGGAGGGCTGATGGAGCGACGCTCTGCACGTATCTAATAGGAGGGCTGATGGAGCGATGCTCTGCACGTTTCTAATAGGAGGGCTGATTTATTTATTTATAAAATATTTTACCAGGAAGTAATACATTGAGAGTTACCTCTCGTTTTCAAGTATGTCCTGGGCACAGAGTTAAGACAAATAATACATGGTTACAAATACAGTTACATAATGAACAGGGTATACATTATATATACAAGACATTGCATGCACAGTTAGAGATAATATATATTATGGGCGTATGTAACCGTTACAGACCAGATTAAAGTGTGAGACAGCCTTAGATTTGAAAGAACTTAAACTGGTGGTGGATATGAGAGTCTCTGGTAGGTTGTTCCAGTTCTGGGGTGCACGGTAAGAGAAGGAGGAACGTCCGGATAATTTGTTGAGCCTTGGGACCATGAACAGTCTTTTGGAGTCTGATCTCAGGTGATAGGTGCTGCAAGTGGTAGGGGTGAGGAGCTTGTTCAGGTAGCTGGGTAGCTTGCCCAGAAAGTATTTGAAGGTGAGACAGGAAAGGTGAACTTTGTGCCTAGACTCTAGTGATGACCAATCTAGTTCTTTGAGCATTTCGCAGTGATGTGTGTTGTAGTTGCATTGGAGAACAAAACGACAAATTGAATTGTAGAGGGTGTCAAGTTTGCTAAGGTGGGTTTGAGGAGCCGAGCCATATACTATGTCTCCATAGTCAATAATTTGCATTAGCATCTGCTGTGCGATAGGCTTTCTGACCAGCAGACTTAGGGAGGATTTGTTCCTGTAAAGTACCCCTAGTTTGGCATAGGTCTTGGTTGTGCATCCCGAATGTTAAGTGGGAGTCAAACCATAAGCCCAGGTATTTAAAACTAGTGACAGGTGTTAGGGTGGTGTTAGCGTTGGTTCTAATCTGGAGCTCAGTCACTGGAAGCTTTACAAATTTAGTCTTGGTCCCAAATACCATTGTTACAGTCTTGTCAGTGTTTAAAAACAGTTTGTTTTGGGAAATCCAGTTTTCGAGTCTCAAAAAGTCAGACTGAAGTATGTGTTGAAGGTCAGAGAGGCTATGGCTGTGTGCATATAGGATTGTGTCATCTGTATTGAGGCTTCCTTACAAGCTGTGGGAAGATCATTAATGAACACTGAGAAGAGTGAGGGCCCCAGAACAGAGTCTTGCGGGACACCACAGGTGGTATCCAGGGGGTTGGAGTTAGAGCCTGAGATGGACACATGTTGGGATCTTCCTGATAGGTAGGACTGAAACCAGTTTAAAGCATGTTTCCCTATTCCAGAGCTCTGGAGTTTGTTAAGCAGGATAACATGATCAACTGTGTCAAAAGCCTTTGCAAAATCTAGGAATACTGCACCAGTGAGTTGTCCCCGTTCCATTCCACACTGGATTTCATTGCAAACATTTAGCAGGGTAGTTACGGTGGAGTGTTTGGGGCAAAAGCCAGACTGGAATTGGCTAGGGAAATTTGTCTTGGTGTAAAAATCGCTTAATTGGGAGTGGACACATTTTTTACATGACTTTGGATAGAATTGGGAGAAGTGAGATTGGCCTGTAGTTTGAGACAGTGTTTTTGTCCCCACTTTTGAAGATTGGGACAACTCTGGCAGTTTTACAGGTCTTAGGGATATGGCCTGCAGACAGGATAGAGTTGACTATGGAAGCAATTGGTTTGGCAATGGCTGGGGCACCAAGTCGTAGGAACCTAGATTGTAGTAAGTCGGGTCCACATTGGCTGCTTAGTTTTAGTTTGAGGAGCGCTTGTGTAATCTCCTCTTCAGATACTGGGCCACATTGAAAATTGTGGGCAGTGTTGGGAGGGGGTGGGACTGTAGGGATACTCCCAGGATGAGATTCATGTTTGGGGTTTGTGCTGCGTTTCGCTAATAACTTAGTGGCACACCCCACAAAGTAATCATTGAGTGCATTTGCAATGTCAGTGGGGTATGTCAGAGTAATATCCCCCTTAGTGATATTACTAGGTTGTTGATGGTTAGGAGGGGAATATGTTGTTGATAACCTTCCAGAAGTTAGCTGGGTTTGATGTGTTCTGGAGGAGATTGTCAGAGTAATATTGTGCTTTTGCGTGCCTTGTTTGCCTTGTGCACATGTTCCGCAGGCATCTGTAGTGATTGAGATCCTTGGTAGTGCCAGTTACTTTGTAGCTTTTCCACAAGGTATCCCTGAGCTGGTAGAGTGCAATAAGGTCAGTTGTAACCCATGGAAGATGGGCCCCCCGTACCCTTATTCTGCGTAGTGAAGCATGGGTATCACAGAGTTTTAAGAACTCGGATTGGAAATAGTCGAGCGCAGAATCCGGGTCGGGAATTAAATCGATTCTGTGCCATGGGCAGTTGGTAAGGTCATTCACAAACTGTTGTGGGTTAAAGTTTCTAAATGTTCTAGTGAGGAGAACTTTAGGGCTTGATTGGGGCGGTTTAATTTTCCTTACACAGTACACTATTGCATGGTCACTGAAAATATCAGGAAGGAAGCCAGAGGATTGGATTCTGCTGGGGTTTGAGGAGAGAATCCAGTCTAGCAAGGAATGGTTATGCGATTTCAGGTTTGTCCGTGTGGGTTGGAAAATGAGTTGCGATAGGTTAAGTGACTTGAGTTGTATCTGGATTTTGTGGAGCGACGCTCTGCACGTTTCTAATAGGAGGGCTGATGGAGCGACGCTCTGCACGTTTCTAATAGGAGGGCTGATGGAGCGACGCTCTGCACGTTTCTAATAGGAGGGCTGATGGAGCGACGCTCTGCACGTTTCTAATAGGAGGGCTGATGGAGCAACGCTCTGCACGTATCTAATAGGAGGGCTGATGGAGCGACGCTCTGCACGTTTCTAATAGGAGGGCTGATGGAGCGACGCTCTGCACGTATCTAATAGGAGGGCTGATGGAGCGACGCTCTGCACGTATCTAATAGGAGGGCTGATGGAGCGACGCTCTGCACGTATCTAATAGGAGGGCTGATGGAGCGACGCTCTGCACGTATCTAATAGGAGGGCTGATGGAGCGACGCTCTGCACGTTTCTAATAGGAGGGCTGATGGAGCGACGCTCTGCACGTTTCTAATAGGAGGGCTGATGGAGCGACGCTCTGCACGTTTCTAATAGGAGGGCTGGCCCTCTCTCCTCCCCCCCCCCCCCCGCTGGCCACCTCTCTCCTCCCCCCCCCCCCCCCGCTGACCACCTCTCTCTTCTCTACCCAACGCTGGCCACCTCTCTCCTCCCCACCCCCCCCCCCCCGCTGGCCACCTCTCTCTTCTCTACCCCCCGCTGGCCACCTCTCTCCTCCCCACCCCCCCCCCCCGCTGGCCACCTCTCTCCTCCTCTCTACCCCCCGCTGGCCACCTCTCTCCTCCCCACACCCCCCCCCCCCCCCGCTGGCCACCTCTCTCCTCCTCTCTACCCCCCGCTGACCACCTCTCTCCTCCTCTCTCCCACCCACTGGCATCCTCTCTCCTCCTCTCTACCCCCGCGGGCCGCCTCCCTCCTCCTCACCCCCCCCCCAGGTGCCTCAGGCCTGCTCTCCTCCCCACCCCCTCCCCCCCCGCGGGCCGCCTCCCTCCTCCTCACCCCCCGCCGGGTGCCTCAGGCCTGCTCTCCCATACCCCCCCCGGGTGCCTCAGGCCTGCTCTCCCATACCCCCCCCGGGTGCCTCAGGCCTGCTCTCCCACCCCCCCAAGCTGATGGAATCTCCCGGCGAGCCGCCTGGTCGTCCTGCGCAGGGTGAGGGAGGAGAGGGGGATCTGGCAGAGCAGGAACGCAGTGAGGATTCCATGTGCAGCCACCTCCAGGGGAAGGGGCTCCAGGCCGGGGTCACACAACAGGAAGAGCAGCAGCGGCAGCTGTAACAGGAGGCTGAGCAACCAGAACCCAGCCAGCTCGGGGACCTGGGGAGGGGATATGCATGAGTGAGGGGGCGGACGGGGCACGCACTGGCGCGAGTGGGGGAGGGGGGACACTGGAGCAAGTGGGGGAGGGGGAACACGCACTGGCGGGAGGGGGGACACTGGCGCGAGTGGGGGAGGGGGGACACTGGCACGAGTGGGGGAGGGGGGGACACTGGCGCGAGTGGGGGAGGGGGGGACACGCACTGGCGCAGTGGGGGAGGGGGGACACGCACTGGCGCAGTGGGGGAGGGGGGACACGCACTGGCGCGAGTGGGGGGCACGCACTGGCGCGAGTGGGGACACGCACTGGCGCGAGTGGGGGAGGGGGGGACACGCACTGGCGCGAGTGGGGGAGGGGGGGACACGCACTGGCGCGAGTGGGGGAGGGGGGGACACGCACTGGCGCGAGTGGGGGAGGGGGGGACACGCACTGGCACGAGTGGGGGAGGGGGGGACACGCACTGGCGCGAGTGGGGGAGGGGGGACACGCACTGGCGCGAGTGGGGGAGGGGGACACACGCACTGGCGCGAGTGGGGGACGGGGGGACACGCACTGGCGCGAGTGGGGGAGGGGGGACACGCAATGGCGCGAGTGGGGGAGGGGGGGACACTGGCACGAGTGGGGGAGGGGGGGACACGCACTGGCGCGAGTGGGGGAAGGGGGACACGCACAGGCGCGAGTGGGGGGACGCGCACTGGGGCGAGTGGGGGGATGCGCACAGGCGCGACTGGAGGACGCGCACTGGCGCGAGTGGGGGAGGGGGAACACGCACTGGCGCGAGTGGGGGAGGGGGGGACACGCACTGGCGCGAGTGGGGGAGGGGGGACACGCACTGGCGCGAGTGGGGGAGGGGGGTACACGCACTGGCGCGAGTGGGGGAGGGGGACACACGCACTGGCGCGAGTGGGGGGAGGGGGACACACGCACTGGCGCGAGTGGGGGAGGGGGACACACGCACTGGCGCGAGTGGGGGAGGGGGGGACACGCACTGGCGCGAGTGGGGGAGGGGGGGGGGCACGCACTGGCGCGAGTGGGGGAGGGGGGGACACGCAATGGCGCGAGTGGGGGAGGGGGGGACACGCAATGGCGCGAGTGGGGGAGGGGGGTACACTGGCACGAGTGGGGGAGGGGGGGACACGCACTGGCGCGAGTGGGGGAAGGGGGACGCGCACAGGCGCGAGTGGGGGGACGCGCACTGGGGCGAGTGGGGGGACGCGCACAGGCGCGACTGGAGGACGCGCACTGGCGCGAGTGGGGGAGGGGGAACACGCACTGGCGCGAGTGGGGGAGGGGGGGACACGCACTGGCGCGAGTGGGGGAGGGGGGGACACGCACTGGCGCGAGTGGGGGACACGCACTGGCGCGAGTGGGGGAGGGGGGGACACGCACTGGCGCGAGTGGGGGAGGGGGGGACACGCACTGGCGCGAGTGGGGGAGGGGGGGACACGCACTGGCGCGAGTGGGGGAGGGGGGGACACGCACTGGCGCGAGTGGGGGAGGGGGGGACACGCACTGGCGCGAGTGGGGGAGGGGGGGACACGCACTGGCGCGAGTGGGGGAGGGGGGACACGCACTGGCGCGAGTGGGGGAGGGGGGGACACGCACTGGCGCGAGTGGGGGGAGGGGGGGACACTGGCACGAGTGGGGGAGGGGGGGGACACACTGGCGCGAGTGGGGGAAGGGGGACGCGCACAGGCGCGAGTGGGGGGACGCGCACAGGCGCGAGTGGGGGGACGCGCACTGGGGCGAGTGGGGGACGCGCACTGGGGCGAGTGGGGGGACGCGCACAGGCGCGACTGGAGGACGCACACTGGAGCGAGTGGGGGAGGGGGAACACGCACTGGCGCGAGTGGGGGGAGGGGGACACGCTGTGGCGCGAGTGGGGGAGGGGGACACGCTGTGGCGCGAGTGGGGGAGGGGGGACACGCACTGGCGCGAGTGGGGGAGGGGGGGACACGCACTGGCGCGAGTGGGGGAGGGGGGACGCGCCCTGGGGCGAGTGGGGGACGCGCACTGGGGCGAGTGGGGGGACGCGCACAGGCGCGACTGGAGGACGCGCACTGGAGCGAGTGGGGGAGGGGGAACACGCACTGGCGCGAGTGGGGGAGGGGGGACACGCTGTGGCGCGAGTGGGGGAGGGGGGACACGCTGTGGCGCGAGTGGGGGAGGGGGGACGCGCACTGGGGCGAGTGGGGGACGCGCACTGGGGCGAGTGGGGGACGCGCACTGGGGCGAGTGGGGGGGACACGCACAGGCGCGAGTGGAGGACGCGCACAGGCGCGAGTGGGGGGGAAGCGCACAGGTGCGAGTTGGGGAGGGGGGACGCGCACGGGCGCGAGTGGGGGAGGGGGGACGCGCACGGGCGCGAGTGGGGGAGGGGGACGCGCACGGGCGCGAGTGGGGGAGGGGGACGCGCACGGGCGCGAGTGGGGGAGGGGGACGCGCACGGGCGCGAGTGGGGGAGGAGGACGCGCACGGGCGCGAGTGGGGGAGGAGGACGCGCACGGGCGCGAATGGGGGAGGGGGAGGACGCGCACAGGCGCGAGTGGGGGACGCGCACGGGCGCGAGTGGGGGAACGCGCACGGGCGCGAGTGGGGGGACGCGCACGGGCGCGAGTGGGGGGACGCGCACGGGCGCGAGTGGGGGGACGCGCACGGGCGCGAGTGGGGGGACGCGCACGGGCGCGAGTGGGGGGACGCGCACGGGCGCGAGTGGGGGGGACGCGCACGGGCGCGAGTGGGGGGGACGCGCACGGGCGCGAGTGGGGGGACGCGCACGGGCGCGAGTGGGGGGGACGCGCACGGGGCGCGAGTGGGGGGACGCGCACGGGCGCGAGTGGGGGGACGCGCACGGGCGCGAGTGGGGGGACGCGCACGGGCGCGAGTGGGGGGACGCGCACTGGAGCGAGTGGGGGGACGCGCACTGGAGCGAGTGGGGGGACGCGCACTGGCGCGAGTGGGGGGGACGCGCACTGGCGCGAGTGGGGGGACGCGCACTGGCGCGAGTGGGGGGACGCGCACTGGGGCGAGTGGGGGGACGCGCACTGGGGCGAGTGGGGGGACACTGGCGGCACGGGAAGGGGGGCACTGGCGGCACGGGAAGGGGGGGCACTGGCGGCACGGGAAGGGGGGCACTGGCGGCACGGGGGGGGGGGCACTGGCGGCACGGGGGGGGGAACTTGCGGCACGGGGGGGACACTGGCGGCACGGGGGGGGGGCACTGGCAGCACGGGGGGGGACACTGGCGGCAAAGGGGGGGGGGACACTGGCGGCAAAGGGGGGGGGGACACTGGCGGCAAAGGGGGGGGGGGGACACTGGCGGCAAAGGGGGGGGGGGACACTGGCGGCAAAGGGGGGGGGGACACTGGCGGCACGGGGGGGGGGACACTGGCGGCACGGGGGGGGGGACACTGGCGGCACGGGGGGGGGACACTGGCGGCACGGGGGGGACACTGGCGGCACGGGGGGGGACACTGGCGGCACGGGGGGGACACTGGCGGCACGGGGGGGACACTGGCGGCACGGGGGGGACACTGGCGGCACGGGGGGGACACTGGCGGCACGGGGGGGACACTGGCGGCACGGGGGGGACACTGGCGGCACGGGGGGGACACTGGCACGAGCGGGAGGGGGGGAGGACACTGGCACGAGCGGGAGGGGGGGGACACTGGCACGAGCGGGAGGGTGGACACTGGCACGAGCGGAGGGGGGACACTGGCACGAGCGGAGGGGGGACACTGGCACGAGGGATGCGGGAGTGGGGACACTGGCACGAGCGGGAGGGGGGGAGGACAATGGCACGAGCGGGAGGGGGGGACACTGGCACGAGCGGGAGGGGGGGAGGACACTGGCACGAGCGGGAGGGGGGGACACTGGCACGAGCGGGAGGGTGGGACACTGGCACGAGCGGAGGGGGGGACACTGGCACGAGCGGAGGGGGGACACTGGCACGAGCGGGAGTGGGGGACACTGGCACGAGCGGGAGGGGGGGAGGACAATGGCACGAGCGGGAGGGGGGGACACGGGCACGAGCGGGAGGGGGGGACACGGGCACGAGCGGGAGACACGGGCACGAGCGGGAGGGGGAGACACGGGCACGAGCGGGAGGGGAGGACAATGGCACGAGCGGGAGGGGGGACACTGCACGAGCGGGAGGGGGGACACTGCACGAGCGGGAGGGGGGACACTGGGGGACACGGCACGAGCGGGAGGGGGGACACTGGCACGAGCGGGAGGGGGGACACTGGCACGAGCGGGAGGGGGGACACTGGCACGAGCGGGAGGGGGGACACTGGCACGAGCGGGAGGGGGGGACACTGGCACGAGGGGGGGGACACTGGCACGAGGGGGGGGACACTGGCACGAGGGGGGGACACTGGCACGAGGGGGGGGACACTGGCACGAGGGGGGGACACTGGCACGAGGGGGGGACACTGGCACGAGGGGGGGACACTGGCACGAGGGGGGGACACTGGCACGAGGGGGGGACACTGGCACGAGGGGGGGACACTGGCACGAGGGGGGGACACTGGCACGAGGGGGGGACACTGGCACGAGGGGGGGACACTGGCACGAGGGGGGGACACTGGCACGAGGGGGGGACACTGGCACGAGGGGGGGACACTGGCACGAGGGGGGGACACTGGCACGAGGGGGGGACACTGGCACGAGGGGGGACACTGGCACGAGGGGGGGACACTGGCACGAGGGGGGGACACTGGCACGAGGGGGGGACACTGGCACGAGGGGGGGACACTGGCACGAGGGGGGGACACTGGCACGAGGGGGGGACACTGGCACGAGGGGGGGACACTGGCACGAGGGGGGGACACTGGCACGAGGGGGGGGACACTGGCACGAGGGGGGGACACTGGCACGAGGGGGGGACACTGGCACGAGGGGGGGACACTGGCACGAGGGGGGGACACTGGCACGAGGGGGGGACACTGGCACGAGGGGGGGACACTGGCACGAGGGGGGGACACTGGCACGAGGGGGGGACACTGGCACGAGGGGGGGACACTGGCACGAGGGGGGGGACACTGGCACGAGGGGGGGACACTGCCACGAGGGGGGGACACTGCCACGAGGGGGGGACACTGCCACGAGGGGGGGACACTGCCACGAGGGGGGGACACTGCCACGAGGGGGGGACACTGCCACGAGGGGGGGACACTGCCACGAGGGGGGACACTGCCACGAGGGGGGGACACTGCCACGAGGGGGGGACACTGCCACGAGGGGGGGACACTGCCACGAGGGGGGGACACTGGCACGAGCGGGAGGGGGGGGACACTGGCACGAGCGGGAGGGGGGGACACTGACACGAGCGGGAGGGGGGGACACTGACACGAGCGGGAGGGGGGGACACTGACACGAGCGGGAGGGGGGGACACTGACACGAGCGGGAGGGGGGGACACTGACACGAGCGGGAAGGGGGACACTGGCACGAGCGGGAAGGGGGACACTGGCACGAGCGGGAGGGGGGACACTGGCACGAGCGGGAGGGGGGGGGACACTGGCACGAGCGGGACGGGGGGACAATGGCACGAGCGGGAGGGAGGCGGGGACACTGGCACGAGGGGGGGGACACTGGCACGAGGGGGGGACACTGGCACGAGGGGGGGGACACTGGCACGAGGGGGGGACACTGGCACGAGGGGGGGACACTGGCACGAGCGGGAGGGGGGGACACTGGCACGAGCGGGAGGGTGGGACACTGGCACGAGCGGAGGGGGGACACTGGCACGAGCGGAGGGGGGACACTGGCACGAGCGGGAGTGGGGGACACTGGCACGAGCGGGAGGGGGGGAGGACAATGGCACGAGCGGGAGGGGGGGACACGGGCACGAGCGGGAGGGGGGGACACGGGCACGAGCGGGAGGGGGAGACACGGGCACGAGCGGGAGGGGGAGACACGGGCACGAGCGGGAGGGGAGGACAATGGCACGAGCGGGAGGGGAGGACAATGGCACGAGCGGGAGGGGGGACACTGCACGAGCGGGAGGGGGGACACTGCACGAGCGGGAGGGGGGACACTGGCACGAGGGGGAGGGGGGACACTGGCACGAGCGGGAGGGGGGACACTGGCACGAGCGGGAGGGGGGACACTGGCACGAGCGGGAGGGGGGGACACTGGCACGAGCGGGAGGGAGGGGGGGACACTGGCACGAGGGGGGGACACTGGCACGAGGGGGGGACACTGGCACGAGGGGGGACACTGGCACGAGGGGGGGACACTGGCACGAGGGGGGGACACTGGCACGAGGGGGGGACACTGGCACGAGGGGGGGACACTGGCACGAGGGGGGGACACTGGCACGAGGGGGGGACACTGGCACGAGGGGGGGGACACTGGCACGAGGGGGGGACACTGGCACGAGGGGGGGACACTGGCACGAGGGGGGGGACACTGGCACGAGGGGGGGGACACTGGCACGAGGGGGGGGACACTGGCACGAGGGGGGGACACTGGCACGAGGGGGGGACACTGGCACGAGGGGGGGACACTGGCACGAGGGGGGGACACTGGCACGAGGGGGGGACACTGGCACGAGGGGGGGACACTGGCACGAGGGGGGGGACACTGGCACGAGGGGGGGACACTGCCACGAGGGGGGGGACACTGCCACGAGGGGGGGACACTGCCACGAGGGGGGGACACTGCCACGAGGGGGGGACACTGCCACGAGGGGGGGACACTGCCACGAGGGGGGGGACACTGCCACGAGGGGGGGACACTGCCACGAGGGGGGGACACTGCCACGAGGGGGGGACACTGCCACGAGGGGGGGACACTGCCACGAGGGGGGGACACTGCCACGAGGGGGGGACACTGCCACGAGGGGGGGACACTGGCACGAGCGGGAGGGGGGGACACTGGCACGAGCGGGAGGGGGGGACACTGACACGAGCGGGAGGGGGGGACACTGACACGAGCGGGAGGGGGGGACACTGACACGAGCGGGAGGGGGGGACACTGACACGAGCGGGAAGGGGGACACTGGCACGAGCGGGAAGGGGGACACTGGCACGAGCGGGAGGGGGGGACACTGGCACGAGCGGGAGGGGGGGACACTGGCACGAGCGGGACGGGGGGACAATGGCACGAGCGGGAGGGAGGCGGGGACACTGGCACGAGGGGGGGGACACTGGCACGAGGGGGGGACACTGGCACGAGGGGGGGGACACTGGCACGAGGGGGGGACACTGGCACGAGGGGGGGACACTGGCACGAGCGGGAAGGGGGACACTGGCACGAGCGGGAGGGAGGCGGGGACACTGGCACGAGGGGGGGACACTGGCACGAGGGGGGGACACTGGCACGAGGGGGGGACACTGGCACGAGGGGGGGACACTGGCACGAGGGGGGGACACTGGCACGAGGGGGGGACACTGGCACGAGGGGGGGACACTGGCACGAGGGGGGGACACTGGCACGAGGGGGGGACACTGGCACGAGGGGGGGACACTGGCACGAGGGGGGGACACTGGCACGAGGGGGGGACACTGGCACGAGGGGGGGACACTGGCACGAGGGGGGGACACTGGCACGAGGGGGGGACACTGGCACGAGGGGGGGACACTGGCACGAGGGGGGGACACTGGCACGAGGGGGGGACACTGGCACGAGGGGGGGACACTGGCACGAGGGGGGGGACACTGGCACGAGGGGGGACACTGGCACGAGGGGGGGACACTGGCACGAGGGGGGGACACTGGCACGAGGGGGGACACTGGCACGAGGGGGGGACACTGGCACGAGGGGGGGACACTGACACGAGCGGGAGGGGGTGACACTGGCACGAGCGGGAGGGGGGGACACTGGCACGAGCGGGGACACTGGCACGAGCGGGAGGGGGGGACACTGGCACGAGCGGCAGGGGGGGACACTGGCACGAGCGGGAGGGGGGGACACTGGCTATGAGCGGGAGGTGGGACACTGGCACGAGCGGGAGGTGGGACAATGGCACGAGCGGGAGGTGGGACACTGGCACGAGCGGGAGGTGGGACAATGGCACGAGCGGGAGGTGGGACACTGGCACGAGGGGGAGGGGGGACACTGGCACGAGCGGGAGGGGGGACAATGGCACAAGCGGGAGGGGGGGACACTGGCACGAGCGGGAGGGGGGGACACTGGCACGAGCGGGAGGGGGGGACACTGGCACGAGCGGGAGGGGGGGACACTGGCACGAGCGGGAGGGGGGACACTGGCACGAGCGGGAGGGGGGACACTGGCACGAGCGGGAGGGGGGGACACTGGCACGAGCGGGAGGGGGGGACACTGGCACGAGTGGGAGGGGGGACACTGGCACGAGCGGGAGGGGGGGACACTGGCACGAGCGGGAGGGGGGAAACTGGTACGAGCGGGAGGGGGGGACACTGGCACGAGTGGGAGGGGGGACACTGGCACGAGCGGGAGGGGGGGACACTGGCACGAGCGGGAGGGGGGGACTGGTACGAGCGGGAGGGTGGGACACTGGCACGAGTGGGAGGGGGGACACTGGCACGAGCGGGAGGGGGGGGGGCACTGGCACGAGCGGGGGACACTGGCACGAGCGGGAGGGGGGGACACTGGCACGAGCGGGAGGGGGGACACTGGCACGAGCGGGAGGGGGGGGACACTGGCGCGAGCGGGGCGGGGACAGGCACGTGTCAGAGACGTATACACACACACACACCACACAGTGTTTATGTTTACCCGTGTAGGAGGGCAGAAAAGTGCAGTATGTGTACCCGTGTAGTAGTACAAGAACGTTCAGCGTGTATGTGTATCCGTGCAGTGTGTGTGAATCCGTGCAGTGTGTGTGTATCCGTGCAGTGTGTGTGTATCCGTGCAGTGTGTGTGTATCCGTGCAGTGTGTGTGTATCCGTGCAGTGTGTGTGTATCCGTGCAGTGTGTGTGTATCCGTGCAGTGTGTGTGTATCCGTGCAGTGTGTGTGTATCCGTGCAGTGTGTGTGTATCCGTGCAGTGCAACCACACAGGGATTCCCGGGCATGCAATCGCACAGGGATTCCCGGGCGTGCAATCACACAGGGATTCCCGGGCGTGCAATCACACGGGGATTCCCGGGCGTGCAATCACACGGGGATTCCCGGGCGTGCAATCACACGGGGATTCCCGGGCGTGCAATCACACGGGGATTCCATGCCGTGCAATCGCACAGGTATTCCCGGGCGTGCAATCACACAGGGATTCCCGGGGGTGCAATCACACGGGGATTCCCGGGCGTGCAATCACACAGGGATTCCCGGGCGTGCAATCGCACTGGGATTCCCGGGCGTGCAATCGCACAGGGATTCCCGGCCGTGCAATCACACAGGGATTCCCGGGCGTGCAATCACACGGGGATTCCCGGGCGTGCAATCACACGGGGATTCCCCGGGCGTGCAATCACACGGGGATTCCCGGGCGTGCAATCACACGGGGATTCCCGGGCGTGCAATCACACAGGGATACCCGGGCGTGCAATCACACGGAGATTCCCGGGCGTGCAATCACACGGGGATTCCATGCCGTGCAATCGCACAGGTATTCCCGGGCGTGCAATCGCACGGGGATTCCCGGGCGTGCAATCACACGGGGATTCCCGGGCGTGCAATCACACGGGGATTCCCGGGCGTGCAATCACACGGGGATTCCATGCCGTGCAATCGCACAGGTATTCCCGGGCGTGCAATCACACGGGGATTCCCGGGCGTGCAATCACAGAGGGATTCGCGGGCGTGCAATCACACGGGGATTCCCGGGCGTGCAATCACACGGGGATTCCCGGGCGTGCAATCACACGGGGATTCCCGGGCGTGCAATCACACGGGGATTCCCGGGCGTGCAATCACACGGGGATTCCCGGGCGTGCAATCACACGGGGATTCCCGGGCGTGCAATCACACGGGGATTCCCGGGCGTGCAATCACACGGGGATTCCCGGGCGTGCAATCACAAGGGGATTCCCGGGCGTGCAATCACACGGGGATTCCCGGGCGTGCAATCACACGGGGATTCCCGGGCGTGCAATCACACGGGGATTCCCGGGCGTGCAATCACACGGGGATTCCCGGGCGTGCAATCACACGGGGATTCCCGGGCGTGCAATCACACGGGGATTCCCGGGCGTGCAATCACACGGGGATTCCCGGGCGTGCAATCACACGGGGATTCCCGGGCGTGCAATCACACGGGGATTCCCGGGCGTGCAATCACACGGGGATTCCCGGGCGTGCAATCACACGGGGATTCCCGGGCGTGCAATCACACGGGGATTCCCGGGCGTGCAATCACACGGGGATTCCCGGGCGTGCAATCACACGGGGATTCCCGGGCGTGCAATCACACGGGGATTCCCGGGCGTGCAATCACACAGGGATTCCCGGGCGTGCAATCGCACAGGGATTCCCGGGCGTGCAATCGCACAGGGATTCCCGGGCGTGCAATCGCACAGGGATTCCCGGGCGTGCAATCACACAGGGATTCCCGGGCGTGCAATCGCACAGGGATTCCCAGGTGTGCAATCACACAGGGATTCCCGGGCGTGCAATCACACGGGGATTCCCGGCCGTGCAATCACACGGGGATTCCCGGGCGTGCAATCGCACAGGGATTCCCGGGCGTGCAATCGCACAGGGATTCCCGGGCGTGCAATCACACAGGGATTCCCGGGTGTGCAATCACACGGGGATTTCTGGTGCCTGAGTTTAAAGGGGGATTTTGCGGAGAAGTGGGGTCAGAATGTGGATATCAGGTCAGGGACCCGAGTTACCGGTTCCGGGATAAATGTATCCGAACATCAATGCCTGATCCTCGGATACATGTATACACATTGCCCCAGCAATATCTTCCCTTAAAAACGTAACCGCGACTCACCACTAGGGTTCCCTGCTTCAGCATAGCTCAGAAAGGTGAAGGAGGCACAGGGATAAACAGGTATCCCTGTAGCTGAGGGAATCCCTAGGTTAAGGGGGGTACCCCAGTTAGTGCCAAGGTATCCCAGAGCCTGTATTGGGTTTGTGGGTGCCCCAACCGAATAGGAGGATCCCCAAAATGTATGCTGTAATCAAGTATTACTTAGGCTTCGTCCATGGATACTGCTTGCGGGTGGAGGCGCGCTGAGGGAAAGCGGGTGCTTTCCCTGGCCTTAGACAGCGCGCCGTCCGGGGGCGGGCCAGTGACGTCACGGAGCTGGTTCGGCCTCATTGGGCGAAGCGCTCACGTGACCGGCCCTGCGCTCCGGCAAGCGCGAAAATGTTACATTTCCCTAAGACCTCCGCCTCCGCGCGCTTGCGGAAGCGCAGGCGAGCCCCTACTAAAGCCGCGCTCATTGCGGCTGTAGGGGCTCAGTGCCGAGCGTAAGCGCGCCTCAGCGCGCCTCCGCCCGCAAGCACTATCCATGGACGCGGCCTTATGGTGTTTTTACATTTACTACTGGGCTCTGTGCAGTCAGCCTGGGCATATGTTCAAGGTGCCAGCCAGTCTGCAGAGCATCCATAGCTGAGGAGGAGACGGGATGTTGAGGTGTCGGGGTGCTAAGTAGATGGGGCGGGGTGGAGTACTGGGTCCAGAGAACAGACTTCCTGGGGGGGGGGGGGGCTTCTGGTCTGCTGGACGCAGTGGCCCCTGCCAGTGGGAGGCAATGGGCCGGCTAAGGAAAAGATGGCGATCATAAGCGCTTTTCCTATTGGCCAGAACATATGTCCCGCCCACGGGGCGTCCTGAGCCGGCTCAACACGCCCCCTGCCTCTGACCTCATCAGCCAGATGAGCCCTGCTCTGATTGGCTGGTGGGACATGTTCCAACGATCTGAGTGGCTGAAAGGCTCTGTCCATGTTAAAACAGTGGTCCCTAAAAGGGCCTGCTGCAGATCAGTTTTTTGGGGCTCTCAGTCTTTTGAGACTTGTAGATAGTCTTGGTTCTGGTCCAGTGAAGCGCCGGTAAGGTTCCCAGGGGCATTGCGATGCCAGGGAAATCCTAGCCAAGCTGAGGACTGGTTCTGAGGAGTAAAGTTACCTGTTCCAGGCTTATTCCAGCTCCGTGGCGTGGACAAGGTCAGCCTGTGCTGAAGCAGGCGCCTTGCACCTAGGAAAGCCGAGTTTTTACCCCCAGACCCCATATTTTGTATTTCTGTGTGTTTCCGATGTCTTTTCCAAATAAACCTCATTTTATTTCATTGCCTTATGATCGATCCCTTAAATAAAAATGGTGGTAAAAGTCCTGGGTTACCGTGACACTCGTGCAGGAACGTGCAGTGTGTGTGTGTGTGCCCATGCAGTGTATGTGTGCCCCTTCAGGAATGTGCAGTGTGTGCGTGTGTGTGTGCCCATGCAGTGTGTAAGTGTGCCCCTTCAGGAATGTGCAGTGTGTGTATGTGTGTATGTATGTGTACCTGTGTAGAAGTGCAGGAACGTGCAGTGTGTGTGTGTGTGTGTGTGTGCGTTTGTGTACCCGTGTAGAAGTGCAGGAACGTGCATGTGTAGCAGTGCAGGAACGTGCATGTGTAGCAGTGCAGGAAGGTGCTGTGTGTATCACACGTGTAGTAGTGCAGGAAGGTGCAGTGTGTGTATGTGTAGTAGTGCAGGAAGGTGCTGTGTGTATCACACGTGTAGTAGTGCAGGAAGGTGCAGTGTGTGTGTGTGTGTGTGTGTGTCACATGTGTAGTAGTGCAGGAAGGTGCAGTGTGTGTATGTGTAGTAGTGCAGGAAGGTGCTGTGTGTATCACACGTGTAGTAGTGCAGGAAGGTGCAGTGTGTGTGTGTGTGTGTGTGTGTCACATGTGTAGTAGTGCAGGAAGGTGCAGTGTGTGTATGTGTAGCAGAGCAGGAAGGTGCTGTGTGTATCACACGTGTAGTAGTGCAGGAGGGTGCAGTGTGTGTGTGTGTGTGTGTGTGTCACATGTGTAGTAGTGCAGGAAGGTGCAGTGTGTGTGTGTGTGTGTGTATGTGTGTGTAGTAGTGCAGGAAGGTGCAGTGTGTGTGTGTGTGTGTGTGTGTGTGTGTGTGTGTGTGTGTGTGTGTGTGTGTCACATGTGTAGCAGTGCAGATATAACAGCACCTTCTCCTGCAGATTCCCGCTGTGTCCCAGGTAAAGTCGGATCAGTTCAATCACAGACATGAGGATAAGAAGAGTCACCAGGAGGAACTTATAGTAATCAGGAAGCAGCGGGAACTACGGAAACAGCACAGGGTCACTGCCACACACAGCCCCGACCCCTGTACCCCAGGAGTGACCCCACTCACACAGCTCTGACCCCTGTATCCCAGGAGTGACCCCACTCACACAGCCCCGACCCCGGTATCCCAGGAGTGACCCCACTCACACAGCCCCGACCCCGGTATCCCAGGAGTGACCCCACTCACACAGCCCCGACCCCTGTACCCCAGGAGTGACCCCACTCACACAGCTCTGACCCCTGTATCCCAGGAGTGACCCCACTCACACAGCCCCGACCCCGGTATCCCAGGAGTGACCCCACTCACACAGCCCCGACCCCGGTATCCCAGGAGTGACCCCACTCACACAGCTCCGACCCCGGTATCCCAGGAGTGACCCCACTCACACAGCTCCGACCCCGGTATCCCAGGAGTGACCCCACTCACACAGCCCCGACCCCTGTACCCCAGGAGTGACCCCACTCACACAGCTCTGACCCCTGTATCCCAGGAGTGACCCCACTCACACAGCCCCGACCCCGGTATCCCAGGAGTGACCCCACTCACACAGCCCCGACCCCGGTATCCCAGGAGTGACCCCACTCACACAGCCCCGACCCCTGTACCCCAGGAGTGACCCCACTCACACAGCTCTGACCCCTGTATCCCAGGAGTGACCCCACTCACACAGCCCCGACCCCGGTATCCCAGGAGTGACCCCACTCACACAGCCCCGACCCCGGTATCCCAGGAGTGACCCCACTCACACAGCTCCGACCCCGGTATCCCAGGAGTGACACCACTCACACAGCCCCGACCCCTGTACCCTAGGAGTGACCCCACTCACACAGCCCCAACACCCCGATATCCCAGGAGTGACCCCACTCACACAGCCCCGACCCCGGTACCCCAGGAGTGACCCCACTCACACAGCTCCGACCCCGGTATCCCAGGAGTGACCCCACTCACACAGCCCCGACCCCGGTATCCCAGGAGTGACCCCACTCACACAGCCCCGACCCCGGTATCCCAGGAGTGACCCCACTCACACAGCCCCGACCCCTGTACCCCAGGAGTGACCCCACTCACACAGCCCCAACACCCCGATATCCCAGGAGTGACCCCACTCACACAGCCCCGACCCCGGAACCCCAGGAGTGACCCCACTCACACAGCTCCGACCCCGGTATCCCAGGAGTGACCCCACTCACACAGCCCCGACCCCGGTATCCCAGGAGTGACCCCACTCACACAGCTCCGACCCCGGTATCCCAGGAGTGACCCCACTCACACAGCTCCGACCCCTGTATCCCAGGAGTGACCCCACTCACACAGCCCCGACCCCAGTATCCCAGGAGTGACCCCACTCACACAGCTCCGACCCCGGTATCCCAGGAGTGACCCCACTCACACAGCTCCGACCCCGGTATCCCAGGAGTGACCCCACTCACACAGCCCCGACCCCGGTATCCCAGGAGTGACCCCACTCACACAGCCCCGACCCCGGTATCCCAGGAGTGACCCCACTCACACAGCCCCGACCCCTGTACCCCAGGAGTGACCCCACTCACACAGCCCCAACACCCCGATATCCCAGGAGTGACCCCACTCACACAGCCCCGACCCCGGAACCCCAGGAGTGACCCCACTCACACAGCTCCGACCCCGGTATCCCAGGAGTGACCCCACTCACACAGCCCCGACCCCGGTATCCCAGGAGTGACCCCACTCACACAGCTCCGACCCCGGTATCCCAGGAGTGACCCCACTCACACAGCTCCGACCCCTGTATCCCAGGAGTGACCCCACTCACACAGCCCCGACCCCAGTATCCCAGGAGTGACCCCACTCACACAGCTCCGACCCCGGTATCCCAGGAGTGACCCCACTCACACAGCTCCGACCCCGGTATCCCAGGAGTGACCCCACTCACACAGCCCCGACCCCGGTATCCCAGGAGTGACCCCACTCACACAGCCCCGACCCCAGTATCCCAGGAGTGACCCCACTCACACAGCTCCGACCCCGGTATCCCAGGAGTGACCCCACTCACACAGCTCCGACCCCGATATCCCAGGAGTGACCCCACTCACACAGCCCCGACCCCGATATCCCAGGAGTGACCCCACTCACACAGCCCCGACCCCTGTATCCCAGGAGTGACCCCACTCACACAGCCCCGACCCCGGTATCCCAGGAGTGACCCCACTCACACAGCCCCGACCCCGGTATCCCAGGAGTGACCCCACTCACACAGCTCCAACTCCGATATCCCAGGAGTGACCCCACTCACACAGCCCCGACCCCGGTATCCCAGGAGTGACCCCACTCACACAGCTCCGACCCCGGTATCCCAGGAGTGACCCCACTCACACAGCCCCGACCCCGGTATCCCAGGAGTGACCCCACTCACACAGCCCCGACCCCGGTATCCCAGGAGTGACCCCACTCACACAGCCCCGACCCCGGTATCCCAGGAGTGACCCCACTCACACAGCCCCGACCCCGGTATCCCAGGAGTGACCCCACTCACACAGCCCCGACCCCGGTATCCCAGGAGTGACCCCACTCACACAGCCCCGACCCCGGTATCCCAGGAGTGACCCCACTCACACAGCCCCGACCCCGGTATCCCAGGAGTGACCCCACTCACACAGCTCCGACCCCGGTATCCCAGGAGTGACCCCACTCACACAGCCCCGACCCCGGTATCCCAGGAGTGACCCCACTCACACAGCCCCGACCCCGGTATCCCAGGAGTGACCCCACTCACACAGCCCCGACCCCGGTATCCCAGGAGTGACCCCACTCACACAGCTCCGACCCCGGTATCCCAGGAGTGACCCCACTCACACAGCCCCAACTCCGATATCCCAGGAGTGACCCCACTCACACAGCTCCGACCCCGATATCCCAGGAGTGACCCCACTCACACAGCCCCGACCCCGGTATCCCAGGAGTGACCCCACTCACACAGCCCCGACCCCGGTATCCCAGGAGTGACCCCACTCACACAGCCCCGACCCCGGTATCCCAGGAGTGACCCCACTCACACAGCTCCGACCCCGGTATCCCAGGAGTGACCCCACTCACACAGCCCCGACCCCGGTATCCCAGGAGTGACCCCACTCACACAGCCCCGACCCCGGTATCCCAGGAGTGACCCCACTCACACAGCCCCGACCCCGGTATCCCAGGAGTGACCCCACTCACACAGCTCCGACCCCGGTATCCCAGGAGTGACCCCACTCACACAGCTCCAACTCCGATATCCCAGGAGTGACCCCACTCACACAGCTCCGACCCCTGTATCCCAGGAGTGACCCCACTCACACAGCCCCGACCCCTGTATCCCAGGAGTGACCCCACTCACACAGCCCCGACCCCGGTATCCCAGGAGTGACCCCACTCACCCAGCCCCGACCCCTGTATCCCAGGAGTGACCCCACTCACACAGCCCCAACCCCGGTATCCCAGGAGTGACCCCACTCACACAGCTCCGACCCCGATATCCCAGGAGTGACCCCACTCACACAGCTCCGACCCCGGTATCCAAGGAGTGACCCCACTCACACAGCCCCGACCCCGGTATCCCAGGAGTGACCCCACTCACACAGCTCCAACTCCGATATCCCAGGAGTGACCCCACTCACACAGCCCCGACCCCGGTATCCCAGGAGTGACCCCACTCACACAGCTCCGACCCCGATATCCCAGGAGTGACCCCACTCACACAGCCCCGACCCCGGTATCCCAGGAGTGACCCCACTCACACAGCTCCGACCCCGATATCCCAGGAGTGACCCCACTCACACAGCTCCAACTCCGATATCCCAGGAGTGACCCCACTCACACAGCTCCGACCCCGGTATCCCAGGAGTGACCCCACTCACACAGCCCCGACCCCGGTATCCCAGGAGTGACCCCACTCACACAGCTCCGACCCCGATATCCCAGGAGTGACCCCACTCACACAGCCCCGACCCCGGTATCCCAGGAGTGACCCCACTCACACAGCTCCGACCCCGATATCCCAGGAGTGACCCCACTCACACAGCTCCAACTCCGATATCCCAGGAGTGACCCCACTCACACAGCTCCGACCCCGGTATCCCAGGAGTGACCCCACTCACACAGCCCCGACCCCTGTATCCCAGGAGTGACCCCACTCACACAGCCCCGACCCCTGTATCCCAGGAGTGACCCCACTCACACAGCCCCGACCCCGGTATCCCAGGAGTGACCCCACTCACACAGCCCCGACCCCTGTATCCCAGGAGTGACCCCACTCACACAGCCCCGACCCCGGTATCCCAGGAGTGACCCCACTCACACAGCCCCGACCCCTGTATCCCAGGAGTGACCCCACTCACACAGCCCCGACCCCGGTATCCCAGGAGTGACCCCACTCACACAGCCCCGACCCCGGTATCCCAGGAGTGACACCACTCACACAGCTCCGACCCCGGTATCCCAGGAGTGACCCCACTCACACAGCCCCGACCCCGGTATCCCAGGAGTGACCCCACTCACACAGCTCCGACCCCGGTATCCCAGGAGTGACCCCACTCACACAGCTCCAACTCCGATATCCCAGGAGTGACCCCACTCACACAGCTCCGACCCCGATATCCCAGGAGTGACCCCACTCACACAGCTCGGAACCCGGTATCCCAGGAGTGACCCCACTCACACAGCTCCAACTCCGATATCCCAGGAGTGACCCCACTCACACAGCTCCGACCCCGGTATCCCAGGAGTGACCCCACTCACACAGCTCCAACTCCGATATCCCAGGAGTGACCCCACTCACATAGCTCCGACCCCTGTATCCCAGGAGTGACCCCACTCACACAGCCCCGACCCCTGCATCCCAGGAGTGACCCCACTCACACAGCCCCGACCCCGATATCCCAGGAGTGACCCCACTCACACAGCCCCGACCCCTGTATCCCAGGAGTGACCCCACTCACACAGCCCCGACCCCTGTATCCCAGGAGTGACCCCACTCACACAGCTCCGACCCCGATATCCCAGGAGTGACCCCACTCACACAGCCCCGACCCCGGTATCCCAGGAGTGACCCCACTCACACAGCCCCGACCCCGGTATCCCAGGAGTGACACCACTCACACAGCCCCGACCCCGGTATCCCAGGAGTGACCCCACTCACACAGCCCCGACCCCGGTATCCCAGGAGTGACCCCACTCACACAGCTCCGACCCCGGTATCCCAGGAGTGACCCCACTCACACAGCTCCGACCCCGGTATCCCAGGAGTGACCCCACTCACACAGCCCCGACCCCTGTATACCAGGAGTGACCCCACTCACACAGCTCCGACCCCGATATCCCAGGAGTGACCCCACTCACACAGCTCCGACGCCGGTATCCCAGGAGTGACCCCACTCACACAGCTCGGAACCCGGTATCCCAGGAGTGACCCCACTCACACAGCTCCAACTCCGATATCCCAGGAGTGACCCCACTCACACAGCTCCGACCCCTGTATCCCAGGAGTGACCCCACTCACACAGCCCCGACCCCAGTATCCCAGGAGTGACCCCACTCACACAGCTCCGACCCCGATATCCCAGGAGTGACCCCACTCACACAGCTCCGACCCCGATATCCCAGGAGTGACCCCACTCACACAGCCCCGACCCCGGTATCCCAGGAGTGACCCCACTCACACAGCCCCGACCCCGGTATCCCAGGAGTGACCCCACTCACACAGCCCCGACCCCGGTATCCCAGGAGTGACCCCACTCACACAGCCCCGACCCCGGTATCCCAGGAGTGACCCCACTCACACAGCTCCGACCCCGGTATCCCAGGAGTGACCCCACTCACACAGCTCCGACCCCGGTATCCCAGGAGTGACCCCACTCACACAGCCCCGACCCCGGTATCCCAGGAGTGACCCCACTCACACAGCTCCGACCCCGATATCCCAGGAGTGACCCCACTCACACAGCTCCGACCCCGGTATCCCAGGAGTGACCCCACTCACACAGCCCCGACCCCGGTATCCCAGGAGTGACCCCACTCACACAGCTCCAACTCCGATATCCCAGGAGTGACCCCACTCACACAGCTCCGACCCCGATATCCCAGGAGTGACCCCACTCACACAGCCCCGACCCCGGTATCCCAGGAGTGACCCCACTCACACAGCTCCGACCCCGATATCCCAGGAGTGACCCCACTCACACAGCTCCAACTCCGATATCCCAGGAGTGACCCCACTCACACAGCTCCGACCCCGGTATCCCAGGAGTGACCCCACTCACACAGCCCCGACCCCTGTATCCCAGGAGTGACCCCACTCACACAGCCCCGACCCCTGTATCCCAGGAGTGACCCCACTCACACAGCCCCGACCCCGGTATCCCAGGAGTGACCCCACTCACACAGCCCCGACCCCTGTATCCCAGGAGTGACCCCACTCACACAGCCCCGACCCCTGTATCCCAGGAGTGACCCCACTCACACAGCCCCGACCCCGGTATCCCAGGAGTGACCCCACTCACACAGCCCCGACCCCGGTATCCCAGGAGTGACCCCACTCACACAGCCCCGACCCCGGTATCCCAGGAGTGACCCCACTCACACAGCCCCGACCCCGGTATCCCAGGAGTGACCCCACTCACACAGCTCCGACCCCGGTATCCCAGGAGTGACCCCACTCACACAGCCCCGACCCCGGTATCCCAGGAGTGACCCCACTCACACAGCTCCGACCCCGGAATCCCAGGAGTGACCCCACTCACACAGCTCCAACTCCGATATCCCAGGAGTGACCCCACTCACACAGCTCCGACCCCGATATCCCAGGAGTGACCCCACTCACACAGCTCGGAACCCGGTATCCCAGGAGTGACCCCACTCACACAGCTCCAACTCCGATATCCCAGGAGTGACCCCACTCACACAGCTCCGACCCCGGTATCCCAGGAGTGACCCCACTCACACAGCTCCAACTCCGATATCCCAGGAGTGACCCCACTCACACAGCTCCGACCCCTTTATCCCAGGAGTGACCCCACTCACACAGCCCCGACCCCTGCATCCCAGGAGTGACCCCACTCACACAGCCCCGACCCCGGTATCCCAGGAGTGACCCCACTCACACAGCCCCGACCCCGGTATCCCAGGAGTGACCCCACTCACACAGCCCCGACCCCGGTATCCCAGGAGTGACCCCACTCACACAGCTCCGACCCCGGTATCCCAGGAGTGACCCCACTCACACAGCCCCGACCCCGGTATCCCAGGAGTGACCCCACTCACACAGCTCCGACCCCGGTATCCCAGGAGTGACCCCACTCACACAGCTCCAACTCCGATATCCCAGGAGTGACCCCACTCACACAGCTCCGACCCCGATATCCCAGGAGTGACCCCACTCACACAGCTCGGAACCCGGTATCCCAGGAGTGACCCCACTCACACAGCTCCAACTCCGATATCCCAGGAGTGACCCCACTCACACAGCTCCGACCCCTGTATCCCAGGAGTGACCCCACTCACACAGCCCCGACCCCTGCATCCCAGGAGTGACCCCACTCACACAGCCCCGACCCCGGTATCCCAGGAGTGACCCCACTCACACAGCTCCGACCCCGGTATCCCAGGAGTGACCCCACTCACACAGCTCTGACCCCGGTATCCCAGGAGTGACCCCACTCACACAGTCCCGACCCCTGTATCCCAGGAGTGACCCCACTCACACAGCTCCGACCCCGATATCCCAGGAGTGACCCCACTCACACAGCTCCGACCCCGGTATCCCAGGAGTGACCCCACTCACACAGCTCCAACTCCGATATCCCAGGAGTGACCCCACTCACACAGCTCCGACCCCGATATCCCAGGAGTGACCCCACTCACACAGCTCGGAACCCGGTATCCCAGGAGTGACCCCACTCACACAGCTCCAACTCCGATATCCCAGGAGTGACCCCACTCACACAGCTCCGACCCCTGTATCCCAGGAGTGACCCCACTCACACAGCCCCGACCCCTGCATCCCAGGAGTGACCCCACTCACACAGCCCCGACCCCGATATCCCAGGAGTGACCCCACTCACACAGCCCCGACCCCTGTATCCCAGGAGTGACCCCACTCACACAGCCCCGACCCCTGTATCCCAGGAGTGACCCCACTCACACAGCTCCGACCCCGATATCCCAGGAGTGACCCCACTCACACAGCCCCGACCCCGGTATCCCAGGAGTGACCCCACTCACACAGCCCCGACCCCGGTATCCCAGGAGTGACACCACTCACACAGCCCCGACCCCGGTATCCCAGGAGTGACCCCACTCACACAGCCCCGACCCCGGTATCCCAGGAGTGACCCCACTCACACAGCTCCGACCCCGGTATCCCAGGAGTGACCCCACTCACACAGCTCCGACCCCGGTATCCCAGGAGTGACCCCACTCACACAGTCCCGACCCCTGTATCCCAGGAGTGACCCCACTCACACAGCTCCGACCCCGATATCCCAGGAGTTACCCCACTCACACAGCTCCGACCCCGGTATCCCAGGAGTGACCCCACTCACACAGCCCCGACCCCGGTATCCCAGGAGTGACCCCACTCACACAGCTCCAACTCCGATATCCCAGGAGTGACACCACTCACACAGCCCCGACCCCGGTATCCCAGGAGTGACCCCACTCACACAGCCCCGACCCCGGTATCCCAGGAGTGACCCCACTCACACAGCTCCGACCCCGGTATCCCAGGAGTGACCCCACTCACACAGCTCCGACCCCGGTATCCCAGGAGTGACCCCACTCACACAGCCCCGACCCCTGTATCCCAGGAGTGACCCCACTCACACAGCTCCGACCCCGATATCCCAGGAGTGACCCCACTCACACAGCTCCGAACCCGGTATCCCAGGAGTGACCCCACTCACACAGCCCCGACCCCGGTATCCCAGGAGTGACCCCACTCACACAGCTCCAACTCCGATATCCCAGGAGTGACCCCACTCACACAGCTCCGACCCCGATATCCCAGGAGTGACCCCACTCACACAGCCCCGACCCCGGTATCCCAGGAGTGACCCCACTCACACAGCTCCAACTCCGGTATCCCAGGAGTGACCCCACTCACACAGCTCCGACCCCGGTATCCCAGGAGTGGCCCCACTCACACAGCCCCGACCCCGGTATCCCAGGAGTGACCCCACTCACACAGCTCCGACCCCGGTATCCCAGGAGTGACCCCACTCACACAGCTCCGACCCCGGTATCCCAGGAGTGACCCCACTCACACAGCCCCGACCCCGGTATCCCAGGAGTGACCCCACTCACACAGCTCCGACCCCGATATCCCAGGAGTGACCCCACTCACACAGCTCCGACCCCGGTATCCCAGGAGTGACCCCACTCACACAGCCCCGACCCCGGTATCCCAGGAGTGACCCCACTCACACAGCTCCAACTCCGATATCCCAGGAGTGACCCCACTCACACAGCTCCGACCCCGATATCTCAGGAGTGACCCCACTCACACAGCCCCGACCCCGGTATCCCAGGAGTGACCCCACTCACACAGCTCCAACTCCGATATCCCAGGAGTGACCCCACTCACACAGCTCCGACCCCAATATCCCAGGAGTGACCCCACTCACACAGCCCCGACCCCGGTATCCCAGGAGTGACCCCACTCACACAGCTCCGACCCCGGTATCCCAGGAGTGACCCCACTCACACAGCTCCGACCCCGGTATCCCAGGAGTGGCCCCACTCACACAGCCCCGACCCCGGTATCCCAGGAGTGACCCCACTCACACAGCTCCGACCCCGGTATCCCAGGAGTGACCCCACTCACACAGCCCCGACCCCAGTATCCCAGGAGTGACCCCACTCACACAGCTCCGACCCCGGTATCCCAGGAGTGACCCCACTCACACAGCTCCGACCCCGGTATCCCAGGAGTGACCCCACTCACACAGCTCCGACCCCGGTATCCCAGGAGTGACCCCACTCACACAGCTCCGACCCCGGTATCCCAGGAGTGACCCCACTCACACAGCTCCGACCCCGGTATCCCAGGAGTGACCCCACTCACACAGCCCCGACCCGGTATCCCAGGAGTGACCCCACTCACACAGCTCCGACCCCGGTATCCCAGGAGTGACCCCACTCACACAGCTCCGACCCCGGTATCCCAGGAGTGACCCCACTCACACAGCCCCGACCCCGGTATCCCAGGAGTGACCCCACTCACACAGCTCCGACCCCGGTATCCCAGGAGTGACCCCACTCACACAGCCCCGACCCCGATATCCCAGGAGTGACCCCACTCACACAGCTCCGACCCCGATATCCCAGGAGTGACCCCACTCACACAGCTCCGACCCCGATATCCCAGGAGTGACCCCACTCACACAGCCCCGACCCCGATATCCCAGGAGTGACCCCACTCACACAGCCCCGACCCCGATATCCCAGGAGTGACCCCACTCACACAGCCCCGACCCCGATATCCCAGGAGTGACCCCACTCACACAGCTCCGACCCCGATATCCCAGGAGTGACCCCACTCAAACAGCTCCGACCCCGGTATCCCAGGAGTGACCCCACTCACACAGCTCCGACCCCGGTATCCCAGGAGTGACCCCACTCACACAGCTCCAACTCCGATATCCCAGGAGTGACCCCACTCACACAGCTCCGACCCCGGTATCCCAGGAGTGACCCCACTCACACAGCTCCGACCCCGGTATCCCAGGAGTGACCCCACTCACACAGCTCCGACCCCGGTATCCCAGGAGTGACCCCACTCACACAGCCCCGACCCCTGTATCCCAGGAGTGACCCCACTCACCCAGCTCCGACCCCGATATCCCAGGAGTGACCCCACTCACACAGCTCCGACCCCGGTATCCCAGGAGTGACCCCACTCACACAGCCCCGACCCCGGTATCCCAGGAGTGACCCCACTCACACAGCTCCAACTCCGATATCCCAGGAGTGACCCCACTCACACAGCTCCGACCCCGATATCCCAGGAGTGACCCCACTCACACAGCCCTGACCCCGGTATCCCAGGAGTGACCCCACTCACACAGCTCCAACTCCGATATCCCAGGAGTGACCCCACTCACACAGCTCCGACCCCAATATCCCAGGAGTGACCCCACTCACACAGACCCGACCCCGGTATCCCAGGAGTGACCCCACTCACACAGCTCCGACCCCGGTATCCCAGGAGTGACCCCACTCACACAGCACCGACCCCGGTATCCCAGGAGTGGCCCCACTCACACAGCCCCGACCCCGGTATCCCAGGAGTGACCCCACTCACACAGCTCCGACCCCGGTATCCCAGGAGTGACCCCACTCACACAGCCCCGACCCCGGTATCCCAGGAGTGACCCCACTCACACAGCTCCGACCCCGGTATCCCAGGAGTGACCCCACTCACACAGCTCCGACCCCGGTATCCCAGGAGTGACCCCACTCACACAGCTCCGACCCCGGTATCCCAGGAGTGACCCCACTCACACAGCTCCGACCCCGGTATCCCAGGAGTGACCCCACTCACACAGCTCCGACCCCGGTATCCCAGGAGTGACCCCACTCACACAGCCCCGACCCGGTATCCCAGGAGTGACCCCACTCACACAGCTCCGACCCCGGTATCCCAGGAGTGACCCCACTCACACAGCCCCGACCCCGGTATCCCAGGAGTGACCCCACTCACACAGCTCCGACCCCGGTATCCCAGGAGTGACCCCACTCACACAGCCCCGACCCCGATATCCCAGGAGTGACCCCACTCACACAGCTCCGACCCCGATATCCCAGGAGTGACCCCACTCACACAGCTCCGACCCCGATATCCCAGGAGTGACCCCACTCACACAGCCCCGACCCCGATATCCCAGGAGTGACCCCACTCACACAGCCCCGACCCCGATATCCCAGGAGTGACCCCACTCACACAGCCCCGACCCCGATATCCCAGGAGTGACCCCACTCACACAGCTCCGACCCCGATATCCCAGGAGTGACCCCACTCAAACAGCTCCGACGCCGGTATCCCAGGAGTGACCCCACTCACACAGCTCCGACCCCGGTATCCCAGGAGTGACCCCACTCACACAGCTCCGACACCGATATCCCAGGAGTGACCCCACTCACACAGCTCGGAACCCGGTATCCCAGGAGTGACCCCACTCACACAGCTCCAACTCCGATATCCCAGGAGTGACCCCACTCACACAGCTCCGACCCCGGTATCCCAGGAGTGACCCCACTCACACAGCTCCGACCCCTGTATCCCAGGAGTGACCCCACTCACACAGCCCCGACCCCTGCATCCCAGGAGTGACCCCACTCACACAGCCCCGACCCCGATATCCCAGGAGTGACCCCACTCACACAGCCCCGACCCCTGTATCTCAGGAGTGACCCCACTCACACAGCCCTGACCCCTGTATCCCAGGAGTGACCCCACTCACACAGCTCCGACCCCGATATCCCAGGAGTGACCCCACTCACACAGCCCCGACCCCGGTATCCCAGGAGTGACCCCACTCACACAGCCCCGACCCCGGTATCCCAGGAGTGACACCACTCACACAGCACCGACCCCGGTATCCCAGGAGTGACCCCACTCACACAGCCCCGACCCCGGTATCCCAGGAGTGACCCCACTCACACAGCTCCGACCCCGGTATCCCAGGAGTGACCCCACTCACACAGCTCCGACCCCGGTATCCCAGGAGTGACCCCACTCACACAGCCCCGACCCCTGTATCCCAGGAGTGACCCCACTCACACAGCTCCGACCCCGATATCCCAGGAGTGACCCCACTCACACAGCTCCGACCCCGGTATCCCAGGAGTGACCCCACTCACACAGCCCCGACCCCGGTATCCCAGGAGTGACCCCACTCACACAGCTCCAACTCCGATATCCCAGGAGTGACCCCACTCACACAGCTCCGACCCCGATATCCCAGGAGTGACCCCACTCACACAGCCCCGACCCCGGTATCCCAGGAGTGACCCCACTCACACAGCTCCAACTCCGATATCCCAGGAGTGACCCCACTCACACAGCCCCGACCCCGGTATCCCAGGAGTGACCCCACTCACACAGCTCCGACCCCGGTATCCCAGGAGTGACCCCACTCACACAGCTCCGACCCCGGTATCCCAGGAGTGACCCCACTCACACAGCTCCGACCCCGGTATCCCAGGAGTGACCCCACTCACACAGCTCCGACCCCGGTATCCCAGGAGTGACCCCACTCACACAGCTCCGACCCCGGTATCCCAGGAGTGACCCCACTCACACAGCCCCGACCCGGTATCCCAGGAGTGACCCCACTCACACAGCTCCGACCCCGGTATCCCAGGAGTGACCCCACTCACACAGCCCCGACCCCGGTATCCCAGGAGTGACCCCACTCACACAGCTCCGACCCCGGTATCCCAGGAGTGACCCCACTCACACAGCCCCGACCCCGATATCCCAGGAGTGACCCCACTCACACAGCTCCGACCCCGATATCCCAGGAGTGACCCCACTCACACAGCTCCGACCCCGATATCCCAGGAGTGACCCCACTCACACAGCCCCGACCCCGATATCCCAGGAGTGACCCCACTCACACAGCCCCGACCCCAATATCCCAGGAGTGACCCCACTCACACAGCCCCGACCCCGATATCCCAGGAGTGACCCCACTCACACAGCTCCGACCCCGATATCCCAGGAGTGACCCCACTCAAACAGCTCCGACGCCGGTATCCCAGGAGTGACCCCACTCACACAGCTCCGACCCCGGTATCCCAGGAGTGACCCCACTCACACAGGTCCGACACCGATATCCCAGGAGTGACCCCACTCACACAGCTCGGAACCCGGTATCCCAGGAGTGACCCCACTCACACAGCTCCAACTCCGATATCCCAGGAGTGACCCCACTCACACAGCTCCGACCCCGGTATCCCAGGAGTGACCCCACTCACACAGCTCCGACCCCTGTATCCCAGGAGTGACCCCACTCACACAGCCCCGACCCCTGCATCCCAGGAGTGACCCCACTCACACAGCCCCGACCCCGATATCCCAGGAGTGACCCCACTCACACAGCCCCGACCCCTGTATCTCAGGAGTGACCCCACTCACACAGCCCTGACCCCTGTATCCCAGGAGTGACCCCACTCACACAGCTCCGACCCCGATATCCCAGGAGTGACCCCACTCACACAGCCCCGACCCCGGTATCCCAGGAGTGACCCCACTCACACAGCCCCGACCCCGGTATCCCAGGAGTGACACCACTCACACAGCACCGACCCCGGTATCCCAGGAGTGACCCCACTCACACAGCCCCGACCCCGGTATCCCAGGAGTGACCCCACTCACACAGCTCCGACCCCGGTATCCCAGGAGTGACCCCACTCACACAGCTCCGACCCCGGTATCCCAGGAGTGACCCCACTCACACAGCCCCGACCCCTGTATCCCAGGAGTGACCCCACTCACACAGCTCCGACCCCGATATCCCAGGAGTGACCCCACTCACACAGCTCCGACCCCGGTATCCCAGGAGTGACCCCACTCACACAGCCCCGACCCCGGTATCCCAGGAGTGACCCCACTCACACAGCTCCAACTCCGATATCCCAGGAGTGACCCCACTCACACAGCTCCGACCCCGATATCCCAGGAGTGACCCCACTCACACAGCCCCGACCCCGGTATCCCAGGAGTGACCCCACTCACACAGCTCCAACTCCGATATCCCAGGAGTGACCCCACTCACACAGCTCCGACCCCGGTATCCCAGGAGTGGCCTCACTCACACAGCCCCGACCCCGGTATCCCAGGAGTGACCCCACTCACACAGCTCCGACCCCGGTATCCCAGGAGTGACCCCACTCACACAGCCCCGACCCCAGTATCCCAGGAGTGACCCCACTCACACAGCTCCGACCCCGGTATCCCAGGAGTGACCCCACTCACACAGCCCCGACCCCGGTATCCCAGGAGTGACCCCACTCACACAGCTCCGACCCCGGTATCCCAGGAGTGACCCCACTCACACAGCCCCGACCCCGGTATCCCAGGAGTGACCCCACTCACACAGCTCCGACCCCGGTATCCCAGGAGTGACCCCACTCACACAGCCCCGACCCCGATATCCCAGGAGTGACCCCACTCACACAGCTCCGACCCCGATATCCCAGGAGTGACCCCACTCACACAGCTCCGACCCCGATATCCCAGGAGTGACCCCACTCACACAGCCCCGACCCTGATATCCCAGGAGTGACCCCACTCACACAGCCCCGACCCCGATATCCCAGGAGTGACCCCACTCACACAGCTCCGACCCCGGTATCCCAGGAGTGACCCCACTCACACAGCTCCGACCCCGGTATCCCAGGAGTGACCCCACTCACACAGCTCCGACCCCGGTATCCCAGGAGTGACCCCACTCACACAGCCCCGACCCGGTATCCCAGGAGTGACCCCACTCACACAGCTCCGACCCCGGTATCCCAGGAGTGACCCCACTCACACAGCCCCGACCCCGGTATCCCAGGAGTGACCCCACTCACACAGCTCCGACCCCGGTATCCCAGGAGTGACCCCACTCACACAGCCCCGACCCCGATATCCCAGGAGTGACCCCACTCACACAGCTCCGACCCCGATATCCCAGGAGTGACCCCACTCACACAGCTCCGACCCCGATATCCCAGGAGTGACCCCACTCACACAGCCCCGACCCCGATATCCCAGGAGTGACCCCACTCACACAGCCCCGACCCCGATATCCCAGGAGTGACCCCACTCACACAGCCCCGACCCCGATATCCCAGGAGTGACCCCACTCACACAGCTCCGACCCCGATATCCCAGGAGTGACCCCACTCAAACAGCTCCGACGCCGGTATCCCAGGAGTGACCCCACTCACACAGCTCCGACCCCGGTATCCCAGGAGTGACCCCACTCACACAGCTCCGACACCGATATCCCAGGAGTGACCCCACTCACACAGCTCGGAACCCGGTATCCCAGGAGTGACCCCACTCACACAGCTCCAACTCCGATATCCCAGGAGTGACCCCACTCACACAGCTCCGACCCCGGTATCCCAGGAGTGACCCCACTCACACAGCTCCGACCCCTGTATCCCAGGAGTGACCCCACTCACACAGCCCCGACCCCTGCATCCCAGGAGTGACCCCACTCACACAGCCCCGACCCCGATATCCCAGGAGTGACCCCACTCACACAGCCCCGACCCCTGTATCTCAGGAGTGACCCCACTCACACAGCCCTGACCCCTGTATCCCAGGAGTGACCCCACTCACACAGCTCCGACCCCGATATCCCAGGAGTGACCCCACTCACACAGCCCCGACCCCGGTATCCCAGGAGTGACCCCACTCACACAGCCCCGACCCCGGTATCCCAGGAGTGACACCACTCACACAGCACCGACCCCGGTATCCCAGGAGTGACCCCACTCACACAGCCCCGACCCCGGTATCCCAGGAGTGACCCCACTCACACAGCTCCGACCCCGGTATCCCAGGAGTGACCCCACTCACACAGCTCCGACCCCGGTATCCCAGGAGTGACCCCACTCACACAGCCCCGACCCCTGTATCCCAGGAGTGACCCCACTCACACAGCTCCGACCCCGATATCCCAGGAGTGACCCCACTCACACAGCTCCGACCCCGGTATCCCAGGAGTGACCCCACTCACACAGCCCCGACCCCGGTATCCCAGGAGTGACCCCACTCACACAGCTCCAACTCCGATATCCCAGGAGTGACCCCACTCACACAGCTCCGACCCCGATATCCCAGGAGTGACCCCACTCACACAGCCCCGACCCCGGTATCCCAGGAGTGACCCCACTCACACAGCTCCAACTCCGATATCCCAGGAGTGACCCCACTCACACAGCTCCGACCCCGGTATCCCAGGAGTGGCCTCACTCACACAGCCCCGACCCCGGTATCCCAGGAGTGACCCCACTCACACAGCTCCGACCCCGGTATCCCAGGAGTGACCCCACTCACACAGCCCCGACCCCAGTATCCCAGGAGTGACCCCACTCACACAGCTCCGACCCCGGTATCCCAGGAGTGACCCCACTCACACAGCCCCGACCCCGGTATCCCAGGAGTGACCCCACTCACACAGCTCCGACCCCGGTATCCCAGGAGTGACCCCACTCACACAGCCCCGACCCCGGTATCCCAGGAGTGACCCCACTCACACAGCTCCGACCCCGGTATCCCAGGAGTGACCCCACTCACACAGCCCCGACCCCGATATCCCAGGAGTGACCCCACTCACACAGCTCCGACCCCGATATCCCAGGAGTGACCCCACTCACACAGCTCCGACCCCGATATCCCAGGAGTGACCCCACTCACACAGCCCCGACCCTGATATCCCAGGAGTGACCCCACTCACACAGCCCCGACCCCGATATCCAAGGAGTGACCCCACTCACACAGCTCCGACCCCGATATCCCAGGAGTGACCCCACTCACACAGCTCCGACCCCGGTATCCCAGGAGTGACCCCACTCACACAGCTCCGACCCCGGTATCCCAGGAGTGACCCCACTCACACAGCTCCGACCCCGGTATCCCAGGAGTGACCCCACTCACACAGCCCCGACCCCGGTATCCCAGGAGTGACCCCACTCACACAGCTCCGACCCCGGTATCCCAGGAGTGACCCCACTCACACAGCTCCGACCCCGATATCCCAGGAGTGACCCCACTCACACAGCTCCGACCCCGATATCCCAGGAGTGACCCCACTCACACAGCTCCGACCCCGATATCCCAGGAGTGACCCCACTCACACAGCTCCGACCCCGGTATCCCAGGAGTGACCCCACTCACACAGCTCCGACCCCGATATCCCAGGAGTGACCCCACTCACACAGCCCCGACCCCAGTATCCCAGGAGTGACCCCACTCACACAGCTCCGACCCCGTTATCCCAGGAGTGACCCCACTCACACAGCTCCGACCCCGGTATCCCAGGAGTGACCCCACTCACACAGCTCCGACCCCGGTATCCCAGGAGTGACCCCACTCACACAGCCCCGACCCCGGTATCCCAGGAGTGACCCCACTCACACAGCTCCGACCCCAGTATCCCAGGAGTGACCCCACTCACACAGCCCCGACCACGGTATCCCAGGAGTGACCCCACTCACACAGCTCCGACCCCGATTTCCCAGGAGTGACCCCACTCACACAGCTCCAACTCCGATATCCCAGGAGTGACCCCACTCACACAGCTCCGACCCCGATATCCCAGGAGTGACCCCACTCACACAGCTCCGACCCCGATATCCCAGGAGTGACCCCACTCACACAGCCCCGACCCCGATATCCCAGGAGTGACCCCACTCACACAGCTCCAACTCTGATATCCCAGGAGTGACCCCACTCACACAGCTCCGACCCCGATATCCCAGGAGTGACCCCACTCACACAGCTCCGACCCCGATATCCCAGGAGTGACCCCACTCACACAGCCCCGACCCCGATATCCCAGGAGTGACCCCACTCACACAGCTCCGACCCCGATATCCCAGGAGTGACCCCACTCACACAGCTCCAACTCCGATATCCCAGGAGTGACCCCACTCACACAGCTCCGACCCCGATATCCCAGGAGTGACCCCACTCACACAGCTCGGAACCCGATATCCCAGGAGTGACCCCAACTCACACAGCCCCAACTCCGATATCCCAGAAGTGACCCCACTCACACAGCTCCAACTCCGATATCAAAGTAGTGACCCCACTCACACAGCTCCAACTCCGATATCCCAGGAGTGACCCCACTCACACAGCTCCAACTCCGATATCCCAGGAGTGACCCCACTCACACAGCTCCAACTCCGATATCCCAGGAGTGACCCCACTCACACAGCTCCAACTCCGATATCCCAGGAGTGACCCCACTCACACAGCTCCGACCCCGATATCCCAGGAGTGACCCCACTCACACAGCTCCGACCCCGGTATCCCAGGAGTGACCCCACTCACACAGCCCCGACCCCGATATCCCAGGAGTGACCCCACTCACACAGCTCCGACCCCGATATCCCAGGAGTGACCCCACTCACACAGCTCCGACCCCGATATCCCAGGAGTGACCCCACTCACACAGCTCCGACCCCGATATCCCAGGAGTGACCCCACTCACACAGCTCGGAACCCGATATCACAGGAGTGACCCCACTCACACAAATCCGACCCCGATATCACAGTACTAACCCCACTCACACAGCTCCGACCCCGATATCCCAGGAGTGACCCCACTCACACAGCTCGGAACCCGATATCACAGGAGTGACCCCACTCACACAGCTCCGACCCCGATATCACAGGAGTGACCCCACTCACACAGCTCGGAACCCGATATCCCAGGAGTGACCCCACTCACACAGCTCGGAACCCGATATCACAGGAGTGACCCCACTCACACAGCTCGGAACCCGATATCACAGGAGTGACCCCACTCACACAAATCCGACCCCGATATCACAGGAGTGACCCCACTCACATAGCTCCCTTTGCTATCTTTATGTGTACCTTTAGCTGAAGCAATAAAAAGTCACAAATCCACCACAAGGGAAAATAGAACGTGTTAAAATAGAGCGACATCTGCAGTGGTAAACTGGAAACTACGTCCACTTCTGGGGGAGAGAGAGGAAACGTTGGAGGAGAAGGAGGAGAGAGCTCAGCTTCTCCCTGACCCCCGGGGCCCCCATTCTCTCCCTGACCCCCGGGGCCCCCATTCTCTCCCTGACCCCCCAGCCTCTCTCCCTGACCCCCCAGCTTCTCTCCCTGACCCCCATTCTCTCCCTGACCCCCCAGCCTCTCCCTGACCGCATGCCTCTTCCTGAAACCCGGGGCCCCCAGCCTCTTCCTGAAACCCGGGGCCCCCAGCCTCTCCCTGACCCCCAGCCTCTCCCTGACCCCCGGGGCCCCCAGTCTCTCCCTGACCACCAGCCTCCCTGACCCCTGGGGCCCACAGCCTCTCCCTGACCCCTAGGGCCCCCGACCTCTTCCTGGCCCCTGGGGCCCCCAGCCTCTTCCTGAACCCGCAACCTCTCCCTGGCCCCTGGGGCCCCCAGCCTCTCCCTGGCCCCGGGACCCCCAGCCTCTCCCTGGCCCCGGGACCCCCAGCCTCTCCCTGACCCCGGGACCCCCTGCCTCTCCCTGACCCCGGGACCCCCAGCCTCTCCCTGACCCCCAGCCTCTCCCTGACCCCGGGACCCCCAGCCTCTCCCTGGCCCCGGGACCCCCAGCCTCTCCCTGGCCCCGGGACTCCCAGCCTCTCCCTGACCCCGGGACCCTCAGCCTCTCCCTGGCCCCCGGGACCCCCAGCCTCTCCCTGGCCCCGGGACCCGCAGCCTCTCCCTGGCCCCGGGACCCCCAGCCTCTCCCTGACCCCCAGCCTCTCCCTGGCCCCGGGACCCCCAGCCTCTCCCTGGACCCGGGGCCCCCAGCCTCTCCCTGGTCCTGGGACCCCCAGCCTCTCCCTGGTCCCGGGACCCCCAGCCTCTCCCTGGCCCCGGGACCCCCAGCCTCTCCCGGACCCCGGGACCCCCAGCCTCTCCCTGACCCCCAGCCTCTCCCTGACCCCGGGACCCCCAGCCTCTCCCTGGCCCCGGGACCCCCAGCCTCTCCCTGACCCCGGGACCCCCAGCCTCTCCCTGACCCCGGGACCCCCAGCCTCTCCCTGACCCCGGGACCCTCAGCCTCTCCCTGGCCCCCGGGACCCTCAGCCTCTCCCTGGCCCCCGGGACCCCCAGCCTCTCCCTGGCCCCCGGGACCCCCAGCCTCTCCCTGGCCCCGGGACCCCCAGCCTCTCCCTGGCCCCGGGACCCCCAGCCTCGGGACCCCCAGCCTCTCCCTGGCCCCCAGCCTCTCCCTGACCCCGGGACCCCCAGCCTCTCCCTGGCCCCGGGACCCCCAGCCTCTCCCTGGCCCCGGGACCCCCAGCCTCTCCCTGGTCCCGGGACCCCCAGCCTCTCCCTGACCCCGGGACCCCCAGCCTCTCCCTGGTCCCGGGACCCCCAGCCTCTCCCTGACACCGGGACCCCCAGCCTCTCCCTGACACCGGGACCCCCAGCCTCTCCCTGGCCCCCGGGGCCCCCAGCCTCTCCCTGACCCCCGGGGCCCCCAGCCTCTCCCTGACCCCCGGGGCCCCCAGCCTCTCCCTGACCCCCGGGGCCCCCAGCCTCTCCCTGACCCCCGGGGCCCCCAGCCTCTCCCTGGCCCCAGGGACCCCCAGCCTCTCCCTGGCCCCGGGGCCCCCAGCCTCTCCTTGGCCCCGGGGCCCCCAGCCTCTCCCTGGCCCCGGGGCCCCCAGCCTCTCCCTGGCCCCCAGGCCCCCGGCCTCTCCTTGGCCCCCGGCCTCTCCCTTACCGCGGGCCGGGGTCTCCTCCCCCCTCTCGGGGACGGTCCGGCTCACATCACTCAGCACATTCCGGGTCAGAGAGACCAGCTGCCGCCGGACCGGACCGGGCAGCGCCATCTTGTCGAAGGAGCGTCGCTATGCCAACGGTACCAGCGTTCCGAGGAGGGGCGGGGCCAAGCGTTACCACGGCAACAACCTACAGGCGGGAACGCGAGCGGGACCCTGCGCATGCGCATAATCAGTGGGGTGAGGGGGTGAGGGGGTGAGGGGGTGAGGGGGTGAGGGGGTGGAGAGAGAATAGGGGAGCCTGTCAGAGGGGGGTGGGGACAGAGATTGGGGAGCCTGTCGGGGGGGGGAGAGAGATTAGGGGAGCCTGTCAGAGGGGGGGGGGGAGAGAGATTAGGGGAGCCTGTCAGGGTGGGGAGAGAGATTAGGGGAGCCTGTCAGGGGGGGGGGGGGAGAGAGATTAGGGGAGCCTGTCAGAGGGGGGGGAGAGAGATTAGGGGAGCCTGTCAGGGGGGGGGGGGGGGGGGTGGTGAGAGAGATTAGGGGAGCCTGTCCGGAGGGGATGGGGAGATAGTTTTGGGGAGCCTGTTCTGAGGGGTAGGGGGGAGAGAGAATAGGGGAGCCTGTCTGGAGGGGGTGGGGGAGAGAATAGGGGAGCCTGTCTGGAGGGGGTGGGGAGAGAGATTAAGGGAGCCTGTCAGGGGGGGTGGGGAGAGAGATTAGGGGAGCCTGTCTGGAGGGGATGGGGAGAGAGTTTTGGGGAGCCTGTCTGGAGGGGGTGGGGGGAGAGAGAATAGAGGAGCCTGTCTGGAGGGGGTGGGGAGAGAGATTAGGGGAGCCTGTCAGGGGGGGTGGGGGAGAGAATAGGGGAGCCTGTCTGGAGGGGGTGGGGGAGAGAATAGGGGAGCCTGTCTGGAGGGGGTGGGGAGAGAGATTAAGGGAGCCTGTCAGGGGGGGTGGGGAGAGAGATTAGGGGAGCCTGTCTGGAGGGGATGGGGAGAGAGTTTTGGGGAGCCTGTCTGGAGGGGGTGGGGGGAGAGAGAATAGAGGAGCCTGTCTGGAGGGGGTGGGGAGAGAGATTAGGGGAGCCTGTCAGGGGGGGTGGGGAGAGAGATTAGGGGAGCCTGTCTGGAGGGGATGGGGAGAGAGTTTTGGGGAGCCTGTTCTGAGGGGGTGGGAGGAGAGAGAATAGAGGAGAGAATAGAGGAGCCTGTCTGGAGGGGGTGGGGGGAGAGATTAGGGGAGCCTGTCTGGAGGGGGTGGGGGGAGAGATTAGGGGAGCCTGTCTGGAGGGGGTGGGGGGAGAGATTAGGGGAGCCTGTCTGGAGGGGGTGGGGGGAGAGATTAGGGGAGCCTGTCTGGAGGGAGTGTAATGTCCGGGGGAACACCTCTCCCTAAGGGGGTTCCTCCCGTGACTTTGTCTACCCGACACGCTCAGGCTCTGCTGTCTCGCCGCCGCGAGCAGCATCCTCCTTCCTCTTCTTTGATCCCTGCGGTAGTTGAAGAACGCGCGCATGCGCGCGCAGGACCACGCGCTTTTACGTCCTCCTGCAGGAGGAGCTCCCGCCCCCAGCTCAGGCCGCACGTATCTCTCCCGCGCGGCGCACACGCCTGATGCGCGTGCACCGCCCACAAGTCTCGCATCAAGCCATCAGCTGTGGCAATCTTTTCTCCACCAATCCCTATCCTCCCTGGGGCCGCTCCCCCCTCGCTCCCCCTCTTCCTATTGGTCCTTGCTCCTATTTATACCCTGCCCAGCCATTCCTTCTGTGGCTGAGCATAGCTTTGTGTGACCTGTGTTACCCACGCTCGTGCCTGCCTCAGTGCCTGTGTCTCTGTCTTCCCTAGTGATTCCCGTGTACCGAACCGGCTTGGCTGTGGACCCGCTCTGGACTTCGACCCTTGGCTTACTCTCTGACCTCCCGAACTCTCCGACCCTTTACCTCGGCTTACGGATTCCGACCTACCCCCCGGCTCTGGACCCCAGGCTCTCGGTACCGACTATTCTTCTGGTACTTCCCTATACGTCCGGCGAGTATCTAAACTTCATCTTATACTCCCGCACAGATCCGGGCGCCTACCACCCACTTTCCAGACGTGTCCCGTAGCTGTGGGTGCAGGTGTTACCCTTCTCTCCTCAGTTTCGGGGTCCCTCCTTCTCCGTGGTGAGCACAGCGTGACAGGGAGTGGGGAGAGAGAGAATATGGGAGCCTGTCTGGAGGGGGTGGGGAGAGAGAGAATAGGGGTGCCTGTCTGGAGGGACTTGGGGGAGAGAATAGGGGAGCCTATCTGGAGGGGGTGGGGGGAGAGATTAGGGGAGCCTGTCCGGAGGGAGTGGGGAGAGAGAGATTAGGGGAGCCTGTCCGGAGGGGGTGGGGAGAGAGATTAGGGGAGCCTGTCAGGAGGGGGTTGTTAGGACCAGCAGGTCAGGCCAGAATCTGCACTTGTGTTAAGCCATCCATTTTGTCTGTTCATAACCAGTTAAGATTCTGTAGTCAGCCTTTTGCTGAAATATAATTTCTAATGTATTCAGCTTCTGCCAAGTTACATTTCCTTTCTCCCTGCTCAGGATATTGCTAAGATACTTTGTGTATTGTCAGTTTCCTGCTCTTTTAGTCAGTAAACAATAAGACTGGTTCTTTTAGAGAGGCAGAATCGTATAAATTTAGTTGCCAGAGATTCAAGGTCTCTTGATAACAGACAATGAATAAGCTATGTATTCAGACAGTGCCTGTATTGGGAGAATCACATCCCAAAATCATGCCACTAATATGTCCTGCCCCTAAATCATGCCTCTAATCAAAGCCACGCCCAAGCCACACCCAGGTTACACCTATGTTGCGCCTCTAACCAAACCCCTCTGTTTTCCTGTATAAAAATCATAACCCTATATCACCATTGGGGTTCCGGTGGAGACCACATTTGGAGGTGGGGGAGACACCTCATAAACACAGAAGCAGCAAGAGAACTGAGAGGGACCAACACTCCAAGTTTAAAGAGCCAGAGCGCGGACTGAACTTTTCATTAAAAAATAAGACAAAGGAATTTGAAATCTGGCTTGCGTTACGTTTCATTTCCTTCGTTTTCCGGGCCCGTGAAATCATCAAAATCTGAGATAACACGTGTCAGTGCGTGTAAAGCTTCCCGGGGGAGTCTGCTGCACGGTGCAGATGTGTATATCCAGTCACAAAGCCTTCAGCTCTTTTGGCAGAGGAAATGTTCCTTTCAGTTCTGAAGCCTAGGCAAGGAAAAGGTTTCCTTCAGAGGTGGTGAGAGAGATTAGGGGAGTCTGTCAGGTGGGGGTGTGGCGAGAGAGTTTTGGGGAGCCTGTTCTGAGGGGGTGGGAGGAGAGAAATTAGGGGAGCATGTCCGGAGGGAGTGGGGAGAGAGAGATTAAGGGTGCCTGTCCGGAGGTGGTGGGGGGAGAGATTAGGAGAGCCTGTCCGGAGGGGGTGGGGAGAGAGAGATTAGGGGAGCCTGTCCGGAGGGAGTGGGGAGAGAGAGATTAAGGGAGTTTTAGGAAAGAGATTATTGGAGCCTGTCTGGAGGGGGTGGGGGGAGAGAGATTAGTGTGAGGATTCGCCATCCTGGTGGCTGAAACCCATTGCCACGGGAGACCAGGAGTAATACCAGGGATCGATATCGCCAGACAGAACACGGGAGACCAGGACTAATACCCGGGATCGATATCGCCAGACAAAACACAAGAGTTTATAAAATTAATTTATTGGAAAAACATATCCACAACTATACAAAAGACACAAACATCACACATACCCAACTGGGGACACTGGGGGATGCCTTGCCTAACTAGTCCCAGGGTCCTATACCCAACTGGGGACACTGGGGGATACCCTGCCTAACTAGTCCCAGGGTCCTATACCCAACTGGGGACACTGGGGGATACCCTGCCTAACTAGTCGCAGGGACCTATACCCAACCGGGGAACCTGGGGAATACCCTGCCTAACTAGTCACAGGGACTTATACCCAACTGGGGACACTGGGGGATACCCTGCCTAACTAGTCACAGGGACCTATACCCAACTGGGGACACTGGGGGATACCCTGCCTAACTAGTCACAGGGACCTATACCCAACTGGGGACACTGGGGGATACCCTGCCTAACTAGTCACAGGGACCTATACCCAACTGGGGACACTGGGGGATACCCTGCCTATCTAGTCACAGGAACCTATACCCAACTGGGGACACTGGGGGATACCCTGCCTAACTAGTCACAGGGACTACTTGCAGAGATTTCACCTGTTCTCTTTCTTTGCCCAGTGTCTACAGGACTGGTTTTCAGGCCTGCGAACAGCACTGGATTGGACACTGCAGTTTCTCCCTGTCACAGCAACACCTCTGTAACTCTCTGCAGGCTCTGTCTGCTAGGGGTCTCCCTCCCTGTCTGCTAGGGGTCTCCCTCCCTGCCTGCTAGGGGTCTCCCTCCCTGTCTGCTAGGGGTCTAGGCAAAGAAAGAGAACAGGTGAAATCTCTGCAAGTAGTCCCTGCGACTAGTTAGGCAGGGTGCCCCCCAGTGTCCCCAGTTGGGTATAGGTCCCTGCGACTAGTTAGGCAGGGTATCCCCCAGTGTCCCCAGTTGTGTATAGGTCCCTGCGACTAGTTAGGCAGGGTATCCCCCAGTGTCCCCAGTTGGGTATAGGTCCCTGCGACTAGTTAGGCAGGGTATCCCCCAGTTGGGTATAGGTCCCTGTGACTAGTTAGGCAGGGTATCCCCCAGTGTCCCCAGTTGGGTATAGATCCCTGTGACTAGTTAGGCAGGGTATCCCCCAGTTGGGTATAGGTCCCTGTGACTAGTTAGGCAGGGTATCCCCCAGTTGGGTATAGGTCCCTGTGACTAGTTAGGCAGGGTATCCCCCAGTTGGGTATAGGTCCCTGTGACTAGTTAGGCAGGGTATCCCCCAGTTTGGTTTAGGTCCCTGTGACTAGTTAGGCAGGGTATCCCCCAGTTGGGTATAGGTCCCTGTGACTAGTTAGGCAGGGTATCCCCCAGTTTGGTATGTGTGATGTTTGTGTCTTTTGTATAGTTGTGGATATGTTTTTCCAATAAATTAATTTTATAAACTCTCGTGTTCTGTCTGGCGATATTGATCCCGGGTATTAGTCCTGGTCTCCCGTGTTCTGTCTGGCGATATTGATCCCTGGTATTAGTCCTGGCCTCCCGTGTTTGTCTGGCGATATTGATCCCGGGTATTAGTCCTGGTCTCCCGTGTTCTGTCTGGAGATATTGATCCCGGGTATTAGTCCTGGTCTCCCATGTTCTGTCTGGCGATATTGATCCCGGGTATTAGTCCTGATCTACCGTGTTCTGTCTGGCGATATTGATCCTGGGTATTAGTCCTGGTCTCCCATGTTCTGTCTGGCGATATTGATCCCGGGTATTAGTCCTGGTCTCCCGTGTCTGCCTGGCGATATTGATCCCGGGTATTAGTCCTGGTCTCCCGTGTTCTGTCTGGAGATATTGATCCCGGGTATTAGTCCTGGTCTCCCGTGTTCTGTCTGGCGATATTGATCCCGGGTATTAGTCCTGGTCTCCCGTGTCTGCCTGGCGATATTGATCCCGGGTATTAGTCCTGGTCTCCCGTGTTCTGTCTGGCGATATTGATCCCGGGTATTAGTCCTGGTCTCCCGTGTCTGTCTGGCGATATTGATCCCTGGTATTAGTCCTGGCCTCCCGTGTCTGTCTGGCGATATTGATCCCGGGTATTAGTCCTGGTCTCCCGTGTCTGTCTGGCGATATTGATCCCGGGTATTAGTCCTGGTCTCCCGTGTCTGCCTGGCGATATTGATCCCGGGTATTAGTCCTGGTCTCCCGTGTTCTGTCTGGCGATATTGATCCTGGGTATTAGTCCTGGTCTCCCGTGTCTGTCTGGCGATATTGATCCCGGGTATTAGTCCTGGTCTCCCGTGTTCTGTCTGGAGATATTGATCCCGGGTATTAGTCCTGGTCTCCCGTGTCTGTCTGGCGATATTGATCCTGGGTACTAGTCCTGGTCTCCCGTGTTCTGTCTGGAGATATTGATCCCGGGTATTAGTCCTGGTCTCCCGTGTTCTGTCTGGAGATATTGATTCCTGGTCTCCCGTGTTCTGTCTGGAGATATTGATCCCGGGTATTAGTCCTGGTCTCCCGTGTTCTGTCTGGCGATATTGATCCCTGGTATTAGTCCTGGTCTCCCGTGACACACACATTGAAAATGGAGTACAATTTTGGGCACCACTCCTTAGAAAATACATTATGGAACTAGAGAGAGTGCAGAGAAGAGCCACCAAATTAATAAAGGGGATGGACAATCTAACTTATGAGGAGAGGCTAGCTAAATTAGATTTATTTACATTAGAAAAGAGGCGTCTAAGAGGGGATATGATAACTATATACAAATATATTCAGGGACAATACAAGGAGCTTTCAAAAGAACTATTCATCCCACGGGCAGTACTAAGGACTCTGGGCCATCCCTTAAGGTTGGAGGAAAGGAGATTTCACCAGCAACAAAGGAAAGGGTTCTTTACAGTAAGGGCAGTTACTGTGGGATTCATTACCCATTGAGACTGTGATGTCAGATACAATGGATTTGGTTAAAAAAAAGGTTGGACATCTTTTTAGATGGGAAAGGTATACAGGGATATACCTAACAAGTATACATGGGAAGGATGTTGATCCAGGGAGTAATCCGATTGCAAATTCTTGGAGTCAGGAAGAAATTTATTTTTCCCCTTATGAGATATCATTGGATGGTACAGTATGTCACTGGGGGTTTGTGTTTGCCTTCCTCTGGATCAATATACTGTAAGTACGGATATAGGATAAAGTATCTGCCGTCTAAATTTAGCATAGGTTGAACTTGATGGACATATGTCTTTTTTCAACCTCATCTACTATGTAACTATGTAACTATGTAACTATGATCGGATGATCATTATTAACTTTTTGTTTGAACACCATTAATCCAGTTGTGGTACAAGGAAATTGGCTACCGTTGTTTTACTGTTGGCTTCGGCAGAATAAACTCCGGTTTATTTAATGTTTTTGTGTTGTGCCGGGTGCTTTGCGATCCCTGGTAATCAGCTAAACCCCGTATCATGAAAAATACAGCATCCAAATCCACAGAAACTGGCACTAGCAGCATGGCGACTGAACGGCAGTTGTAGGAAACACAATACACTGAAGGAAAGGGTCAAATTCTAGAGTCTACCACCGTATCTGGTTAAACTTTCTCTGGTGGGGCAACAATAACTGCTATAGTGGCTCCTTCCACCGCAGTATTAGAGTTCTTTCAAACAGGATATGACAAAGGGATTAGTCTCCGTTTCCTCAAAGTGGAAGTATCTGTTTTAACAGCACTTCTAGAGAGGAATTTGGCCAGAGAAACTAGTCATCAGATTGTTACAAGCAGTAAATCAGGAGACGTATGCCTTCGTGGGACCTATCTGGTCCTACAGGTATCAATGAGGCCTCAATTCAAACCACTGCAAGATTTATCTTTAAGCATACTTACATAGAAGACAGTAGCCATTACTTCCACAAGGAGTGGGCAAACTGTAAGCATTGTCATGTAAAGAGCTATTCCTTATCGTGCACAAAGACAATTGTTTTAAGACCAATGTACCATTTCCTACCTAAGGAAATTCCTTCTGGTTCTAGTAGATCCTTCTGTTCAACTTTAACTAAGCTGTGTTTGCAAGTCCACCAGAGTGCCGGTTTCATTCTTTTTGTTCTACCTAAGGTAGTGTTATCTCTTCATTTGACATTTTTTATCTCATCTTTTCTGCCTGAACCAAAAAATCCACGAGAGGAAGATCTACATAAATTTGATGTAGCGAAACATTATCTAAAATCAATGCACAACTTCAGGAAGTGCGATAGATTGTGTGTCCTTCCACGAGGTACCAGAAAGGGGCAGGCAGCTTCTAAGGCTACAATTCTCCACCGGATCACCAAGATGCAGACAGAGAGATCAGGTTCCTGAGAACTGGAAGGTGCACCGAACCAGAGCTGTGACCACGTCATGGGCTCTCAAGGCCCAAGTATTACCTGCGGAGTTATGTAACGCAGCTGTGTGGTCATCCTTTGACACATTTATTAATCATTACAGACTTGGCGTCTAGTCTACTGCAGACGCAAGTTTTGGACAGAAGGTGTTACACGCTGTTATTCGAGAATGTCAGATTATTTGTTGTATATGCGTTAAGTGTTTTGTCCCCACTCATTATTACTGTTTGGGCATGTACCACTAGTATCACTCCTACAAGTGGTTAATGGCAAAAGAGACCATTTATAGTTTCTCTTACCGGACTCTGTTCATGGCATGGGTATTTTCCCACCCTTTTGTTGTTGTGTGTCCATCAGGCCTGCTGGGGGCTCGGTTGGTGCCGAAAGTTAGGCCTGGTCAGCCCCAACTTCTGCATCCAGCTGCTGAGCCTCTGGTTGCTGGCCGTCGGACCCCAGCTCTCCCAAACAGCTGTAGGCCCCTCCCCTGCTGGCGCACGCTGGAAGCTGAGTGCGATTTGTGTGCGGGCCCAGCACCCGGCACGCAGAGAGGGCAGCCAGTCATGGGAGAGAGGCCCAGCCTCGCAGAGAGGGCGGCCAGTCATGGGAGAGAGGCCCGGCCTCGCAGAGAGGGCGGCCAGTCATGGGAGAGAGGCCCGGCCTCGCAGAGAGGGTGGCCAGTCATGGGAGAGAGGCCCGGCCTCGCAGAGAGGGCGGCCAGTCATGGGAGAGAGGCCCGGCCTCGCAGAGAGGGCGGCCAGTCATGGGAGAGAGGCCCGGCCTCGCAGAGAGGGCGGCCAGTCATGGGAGAGAGGCCCGGCCTCGCAGAGAGGGCAGCCAGTCATGGGAGAGAGGCCCAGCCTCGCAGAGAGGGCGGCCAGTCATGGGAGAGGCCCAGCCTCGCAGAGAGGGCGGCCAGTCATGGGAGAGAGTCCCAGCCTCGCAGAGAGGGCGGCCAGTCATGGGAGAGAGGCCCGGCCTCGCAGAGAGGGCGGCCAGTCATGGGAGAGAGGCCCAGCCTCGCAGAGAGGGCGGCCAGTCATGGGAGAGAGGCCCGGCCTCGCAGAGAGGGCGGCCAGTCATGGGAGAGAGGCCCGGCCTCGCAGAGAGGGCGGCCAGTCATGGGAGAGAGGCCCGGCCTCGCAGAGAGGGCGGCCAGTCATGGGAGAGAGGCCCGGCCTCGCAGAGAGGGCGGCCAGTCATGGGAGAGAGGCCCGGCCTCGCAGAGAGGGCGGCCAGTCATGGGAGAGAGGCCCGGCCTCGCAGAGAGGGCGGCCAGTCATGGGAGAGAGGCCCAGCCTCGCAGAGAGGGCGGCCAGTCATGGGAGAGGCCCAGCCTCGCAGAGAGGGCGGCCAGTCATGGGAGAGAGTCCCAGCCTCGCAGAGAGGGCGGCCAGTCATGGGAGAGAGGCCCGGCCTCGCAGAGAGGGCGGCCAGTCATGGGAGAGAGGCCCAGCCTCGCAGAGAGGGCGGCCAGTCATGGGAGAGAGGCCCAGCCTCGCAGAGAGGGCGGCCAGTCATGGGAGAGAGGCCCAGCCTCGCAGAGAGGGCGGCCAGTCATGGGAGAGAGGCCCGGCCTCGCAGAGAGGGCGGCCAGTGATGGGAGAGAGGCCCAGCCTCGCAGAGAGGGCGGCCAGTCATGGGAGAGAGGCCCAGCCTCGCAGAGAGGGCGGCCAGTCATGGGAGAGAGGTCCAGCCTCGCAGAGAGGGCGGCCAGTCATGGGAGAGAGGCCCAGCCTCGCAGAGAGGGCGGCCAGTCATGGGAGAGAGGCCCAGCCTCGCAGAGAGGGCGGCCAGTCATGGGAGAGAGGCCCGGCCTCGCAGAGAGGGCGGCCAGTCATGGGAGAGAGGCCCAGCCTCGCAGAGAGGGCGGCCAGTCATGGGAGAGAGGCCCAGCCTCGCAGAGAGGGCGGCCAGTCATGGGAGAGAGGTCCAGCCTCGCAGAGAGGGCGGCCAGTCATGGCAGAGAGGCCCAGCCTCGCAGAGAGGGCGGCCAGTCATGGGAGAGAGGCCCAGCCTCGCAGAGAGGGCGGCCAGTCATGGGAGAGAGGTCCGGCCTCGCAGAGAGGGCGGCCAGTCATGGGAGAGAGGCCCAGCCTCGCAGAGAGGGCGGCCAGTCATGGGAGAGAGGCCCGGCCTCGCAGAGAGGGCGGCCAGTCATGGGAGAGAGGTCCAGCCTCGCAGAGAGGGCGGCCAGTCATGGGAGAGAGGTCCAGCCTCGCAGAGAGGGCGGCCAGTCATGGGAGAGAGGCCCGGCCTCGCAGAGAGGGCGGCCAGTCATGGGAGAGAGGTCCAGCCTCGCAGAGAGGGCGGCCAGTCATGGGAGAGAGGCCCAGCCTCGCAGAGAGGGCGGCCAGTCATGGGAGAGAGGCCCAGCCTCGCAGAGAGGGCGGCCAGTCATGGGAGAGAGGTCCAGCCTCGCAGAGAGGGCGGCCAGTCATGGGAGAGAGGCCCGGCCTCGCAGAGAGGGCGGCCAGTGATGGGAGAGAGGCCCAGCCTCGCAGAGAGGGCGGCCAGTCATGGGAGAGAGGCCCAGCCTCGCAGAGAGGGCGGCCAGTCATGGGAGAGAGGTCCAGCCTCGCAGAGAGGGCGGCCAGTCATGGGAGAGAGGCCCGGCCTCGCAGAGAGGGCGGCCAGTCATGGGAGAGAGGCCCGGCCTCGCAGAGAGGGCGGCCAGTCATGGGAGAGAGGCCCGGCCTCGCAGAGAGGGCGGCCAGTCATGGGAGAGAGGTCCAGCCTCGCAGAGAGGGCGGCCAGTCATGGGAGAGAGGCCCAGCCTCGCAGAGAGGGCGACCAGTCATGGGAGAGAGGCCCAGCCTCGCAGAGAGGGCGGCCAGTCATGGGAGAGAGGCCCAGCCTCGCAGAGAGGGCGGCCAGTCATGGGAGAGAGGCCCGGCAGCAGCGGGGGAGAGCCAGGGCACCAAAACCTCACATCACCTCAAAGGTAAATGGTGTGTGTGTGTTGTATTTTGTGTGTGGGGAGGCGTGTTGTATTTTGTGTGTGGGGAGGCGTGTTGTATTTTGTGTGTGGGGAGGCGTGTTGTATTTTGTGTGTGGGGAGGCGTGTTGTATTTTGTGTGTGGGGAGGCGTGTTGTATTTTGTGTGTGGGGAGGCGTGTTGTATTTTGTGTGTGGGGAGGCGTGTTGTATTTTGTGTGTGGGGAGGTGTGTTGTATTTTGTGTGTGGGGAGGCGTGTTGTATTTTGTGTGTGGGGAGGCGTGTTGTATTTTGTGTGTGGGGAGGCGTGTTGTATTTTGTGTGTGGGGAGGCGTGTTGTATTTTGTGTGTGGGGAGGCGTGTTGTATTTTGTGTGTGGGGAGGCGTGTTGTATTTTGGGTGTGGGGAGGCGTGTTGTATTTTGTGTGTGGGGAGGCGTGTTGTATTTTGTGTGTGGGGAGGCGTGTTGTATTTTGTGTGTGGGGAGGCGTGTTGTATTTTGTGTGTGGGGAGGCGTGTTGTATTTTGTGTGTGGGGAGGCGTGTTGTATTTTGTGTGTGGGGAGGCGTGTTGTATTTTGTGTGTGGGGAGGCGTGTTGTATTTTGTGTGTGGGGAGGCGTGTTGTATTTTGGGTGTGGGGAGGCGTGTTGTATTTTGTGTGTGGGGAGGCGTGTTGTATTTTGTGTGTGGGGAGGCGTGTTGTATTTTGTGTGTGGGGAGGCGTGTTGTATTTTGTGTGTGGGGAGGCGTGTTGTATTTTGTGTGTGGGGAGGCGTGTTGTATTTTGTGTGTGGGGAGGCGTGTTGTATTTTGTGTGTCCATAGTCTGTATTTCAGTTTGGGGAAATCCTAAGACTGTCTCGGGGTAGGGGGGTGCCTTTTATGTATGCAGATACCCACTAGTATGCATTACTCTCACAATATTACTCTCCCACTAGTATGCATTACTCTCACAATATTACTCTCCCACGAGTATGCATTACTCTCACAATATTACTCTCCCACTAGTATGCATTACTCTCACAATATTACTCTCCCACTAGTATGCATTACTCTCACAATATTACTCTCCCACTAGTATGCATTACTCTCACAATATTACTCTCCCACTAGTATGCATTACTCTCACAATATTACTCTCCCACTAGTATGCATTACTCTCACAATATTACTCACCCAATAGTATGCATTACTCTCACAATATTACTCTCCCACTAGTATGCATTACTCTCACAATATTACTCTCCCACTAGTATGCATTACTCTCACAATATTACTCTCCCACTAGTATGCATTACTGTAGAGGGAGAAAGGGGGTGGCCCGGTATTAAAGGGGTTGCACCCCATATGGCCATCCCCTGACCTCACCAGAGAGACAAGGGCTTACCTGGACTGCGGTCCAGGGATGAGGTTTGCACCTTGTTGTACCTTGAAAATGTATGTTCCCCTGTTCCCATGTTTCATTATAATCCTGTATTTTAATGTTTTAAAGTGCATTTCTGTATCTCCAGTTCTGGAGGTCGCAGAGAGTTCATATTTGGCCAATATGTGGAGTCACTGTAGGCATTAAAAACTGGCAAAGGTCGACCCACTGAGCCCACCAGAATGGAACTTATTAATATGTGTAGATATTAAAGTGCATATGTATTTTAGTTTGGATCTGTTCTGAAAATGCAGACGCCATTTGCTAGGCTAATAAGTTATGAAGGGCAGACGGCTGAGTAGCCTAAGCACGGTGATCAAAAGTTAGCTGCCTTGATTGTTACCCAATGTCTAGGGATTAAGTATTAGTCAATCAACAAACTCTGCCAGTCTAATTGTTTCCTGAGGGCATGGGTTAGTCTGTTAGTCTGTGTCTCCACATTAGAGAGTGGATACAGATAATTGTTCACCAATAGGCTGTGTTCAATGTTAAGAATAGGGTTGCACAGGTATATAAACTGTGTCAACCCTACAGTTTTTAGTTGTGCTTCTGATACCATCTTGAATGTCACTGGATTGCTGGAGTTGTGCTTCTGATTCCACCTGGAATGTCACCGGATTGCTGGAGAATTGCTAGCTGATACTTCTCCATTCCCCAAACCTAAGTAAGTGTTACCTTCTTGTCTGTTAATTGTACTATATTGCTGTGTTCACCTTATTTAAGGAATAAATTATATTTTATTATATCTAAGCCTCGTTCAGTTCAACCCAGATATTTGGTGTTCATTATATCTTGTCATAAGCTACCGTGACAATTACTCTCACAATATTACTCTCCCACTAGTATGCATTACTCTCACAATATTACTCTCCCACTAGTATGCATTACTCTCACAATATTACTCTCCCACTAGTATGCATTACTCTCACAATATTACTCTCCCACTAGTATGCATTACTCTCACAATATTACTCTCCCACTAGTATGCATTACTCTCACAATATTACTCTCCCACTAGTATGCATTACTCTCACAATATTACTCTCCCACTAGTATGCATTACTCTCACAATATTACTCTCCCACTAGTATGCATTACTCTCACAATATGTTCTCAACTATCGTAAAAACAGTTTGCTGGCGGCATCACAACGTACAAACACATTTTATTCAATCCATGGTTGTTTCATGAAAAAGCCATTCATTTAAACAATATTTATCCTATAACTGCAAAGGACAGAAATCACTTTTACCTAAGATTCCTTTGTCCCACTGCTAATTATAGATAAATAACGAAGTAATTTGGAGTAAAAAGTGTCCGTTTGTTTTCATCGAGTAGCCCGGGACCTGCAGAGATTCATCTCCTCTGTTTCTTTAGCCGAGTCTTATTGGGGCTCATTTGAGTGTTTTTATACTTTTTTCTGGAAACATGGGACCAATTTAACTTGTAATAGGGAGGGCCCTAATATTTATAGACATCAAAGCTTTTTTAACCTTACTAATTAACCTTTCTGCTGAGCTTTATGATAACAAGCATTTTTTGGATGTCCCAGATTGCTGTTGTCCCTTATCTCCTATACAAGCTGTGCATCATCCCAGAAGCGCCTGAGAGGGGTGGGGGACAAACGCTCAGGATGCAAAAACACCCCGGCCTGAGATTAGGAGAGGAATCGTTAACACCCCAGTCCAAAGGTATTTAGGCTGCAAATGTCCTGAGTTGGCGGTGTACTGGCACTCCGGTCCCAAGTAATGAATAAAACAGGCTCAGAAATAAGCCGCAGTTTACAGGGTCCGACATGAAACCATAAAGAGATGGTGCACATGTATCGCTCCCATGCACCATGTCCCGGTCAGGGCACACAGCACTGTACACACGTTGTATCCATGTAACACCAGCTATTTAACATGACTCATCCCTGAGTATGAAAGGAGACTAATAAAGCAGATTATTTACAATGGCTCCTACGATGTTTCTTGCCCCAGCACAAGTACAGGTACAAGTACAGGCACAAGTACAGGCACAACCAACTTTACCAACTCTGAGGGTTACTGAAGGATGGCAGTACCACGCAGATCTGCAGCAGCAGAACAATGATGTAACTGGACGCGTGCCCAGCTGCTTACCATGGCAACAAGTCACCCACTTCGGTCAATTTATGATAAATATATTTTACATTTTCTTTTGCCTCGCAGGATTTCTCCCCCCAGCTTCATGGCACTGATTTTATAGCCGAGTGCTCCTCATTATTTAACACTCTCTCCAGGGGGGTGGTGGCCCTATTAAGTGGTTGTGTCATCTCCTGCTGTTCTATTGGAGTAGTCCGCATCTTGTAGCTGGACAGCGGCAGGGTCCTTATCCTCCATTGCTCCATCTGGAATCTGCGTCAGGTTACGGCGGTAAACAAGTAAATATCCCGGGAGTAAGAATCCAGAGAAAGAAAAAAGTAATAAAGCCAGGTTTACCTAGAAGAGAAAGAAATGCGTCAGCTGCAGAACTGGCAAAGAGAACACAGGACACACAGGGTCTCCTCACCCAAGGAGGACACACAGGGTCTCCTCACCCAAGGAGGACACACAGAGGACACACAGGGTCTCCTCACCCAAGGAGGACACACAGAGGACACACAGGGTCTCCTCACCCAAGGAGGACACACACACACACAGGGTCTCCTCACCCGAGGAGGACACACACACAGGGTCTCCTCACCCAAGGAGGACACACAGGGTCTCCTCACCCAAGGAGGACACACAGGGTCTCCTCACCCAAGGAGGACACACAGGGTCTCCTCACCCAAGGAGGACACACAGAGGACACACAGGGTCTCCTCACCCAAGGAGGACACACAGGGTCTCCTCACCCAAGGAGGACACACAGGGTCTCCTCACCCAAGGAGGACACACAGAGGACACACAGGGTCTCCTCACCCAAGGAGGACACACAGAGGACACACAGGGTCTCCTCACCCAAGGAGGACACACAGGGTCTCCTCACCCAAGGAGGACACACAGAGGACACACAGGGTCTCCTCACCCAAGGAGGACACACAGAGGACACACAGGGTCTCCTCACCCAAGGAGGACACACACACACACAGGGTCTCCTCACCCAAGGAGGACACACACACAGGGTCTCCTCACCCAAGGAGGACACACAGGGTCTCCTCACCCAAGGAGGACACACAGGGTCTCCTCACCCAAGGAGGACACACAGGGTCTCCTCACCCAAGGAGGACACACAGAGGACACACAGGGTCTCCTCACCCAAGGAGGACACACAGAGGACACACAGGGTCTCCTCACCCAAGGAGGAAACACACACACACAGGGTCTCCTCACCCGAGGAGGACACACACACAGGGTCTCCTCACCCAAGGAGGACACACAGGGTCTCCTCACCCAAGGAGGACACACAGGGTCTCCTCACCCAAGGAGGACACACAGAGGACACACAGGGTCTCCTCACCCAAGGAGGACACACAGGGTCTCCTCACCCAAGGAGGACACACAGAGGACACACAGGGTCTCCTCACCCAAGGAGGACACACAGAGGACACACAGGGTCTCCTCACCCAAGGAGGACACACAGGGTCTCCTCACCCAAGGAGGACACACAGAGGACACACAGGGTCTCCTCACCCAAGGAGGACACACACACACACAGGGTCTCCTCACCCAAGGAGGACACACACACAGGGTCTCCTCACCCAAGGAGGACACACAGGGTCTCCTCACCCAAGGAGGACACACAGGGTCTCCTCACCCAAGGAGGACACACAGGGTCTCCTCACCCAAGGAGGACACACAGAGGACACACAGGGTCTCCTCACCCAAGGAGGACACACAGAGGACACACAGGGTTTCCTCACCCAAGGAGGACACACACACACACAGGGTCTCCTCACCCAAGGAGGACACACACACACAGGGTCTCCTCACCCAAGGAGGACACACACGACACACACGGTCTCCTCACCCAAGGAGAAACAACGGAACACAGGGTCTCCTCACCCAAGGAGAAAACGGGATGAACAGGAAGCCAAGAACTCTACAGCCAATCATATAAACTAAATCTACACAGTGACTAGCCACCCTATATACCCTATGTTCCCCTCAATGTTAACATAATCTTCTGTCCTCCTCCTGCCTTGGCTCTTACCCAGAAAGGGTCCCCATGGAGAGGTCCCAGCATCGCCATGTAGAGAGGCTGCTGCAGCAGCGCAAACACAGCACTGATGAGAGACTGCAGCCCTGTGAGAGTGCCAAAGTGACTCGAGGGGAACCTGTCGGAAAGAGAGAGTTTGTTACTGAGCAGAGCTGGGCAGAGGGCAGGCAGTGGCAGAGCGCACTCACAGTCACATAGGCAGGCAGTGGCAGAGCGCACTCACAGTCACATAGGCAGGCAGTGGCAGAGCGCACTCACAGTCACATAGGCAAGCAGTGGCAGAGCGCACTCACAGTCACATAGGCAGGCAGTGGCAGAGCGCACTCAGTTACATAGGCAAGCAGTGGCAGAGCGCACTCAGTTACATAGGCAAGCAGTGGCAGAGCGCACTCACAGTCACATAGGCAAGCAGTGGCAGAGCGCACTCACAGTCACATAGGCAGGCAGTGGCAGAGCGCACTCAGTTACATAGGCAAGCAGTGGCAGAGCGCACTCACAGTCACATAGGCAAGCAGTGGCAGAGCGCACTCACGGTCACATAGGCAAGCAGTGGCAGAGCGCACTCACAGTCACATAGGCAAGCAGTGGCAGAGCGCACTCAGTTACATAGGCAAGAAGTGGCAGAGCGCACTCAGTTACATAGGCAAGCAGTGGCAGAGCGCACTCACAGTCACATAGGCAAGCAGTGGCAGAGTGCACTCACAGTCACATAGGCATGCAGTGGCAGAGCGCACTCACAGTCACATAGGCAAGCAGTGGCAGAGCGCACTCACAGTCACATAGGCAGGCAGTGGCAGAGCGCACTCACAGTCACATAGGCAGGCAGTGGCAGAGCGCACTCACAGTCACATAGGCAAGCAGTGGCAGAGTGCACTCACAGTCACATAGGCATGCAGTGGCAGAGCGCACTCACAGTCACATAGGCAAGCAGTGGCAGAGCGCACTCACAGTCACATAGGCAGGCAGTGGCAGAGCGCACTCACAGTCACATAGGCAGGCAGTGGCAGAGCGCACTCAGTTACATAGGCAAGAAGTGGCAGAGCGCACTCAGTTACATAGGCAAGCAGTGGCAGAGCGCACTCAGTTACATAGGCAAGCAGTGGCAGAGTGCACTCACAGTCAGAGCGCACACACACTCACACAGCGGCGTACATCCCCCCCACAGTGTCACAGTCACAGAGCGCACACACTCACACAGCTGCATACAGCCCCCCGCAGGCCGAGTGGATGAAGCCTCTGACCATCGTATGAAGGACGAATGTGACAAACTGCAAAAAAAACAGGAGAACATTATTATTATTGAACAATTGATCAGGAACCGTGAGGGGGGAAGCATTTATTGATCAGTGCATTGGAATGCAGTTACCCGTTGGGCAGGACTTATTGATCAGTGCATTGGAATGCAGTTACCCGTTGGGCAGGACTTATTGATCAGTGCATTGGAATGCAGTTACCTGTTGGGCAGGGCTTATTGATCAGTGCATTGGAATGCAGTTACCCGTTGGGCAGGACTTATTGATCAGTGCATTGGAATGCAGTTACCTGTTGGGCAGGACTTATTGATCAGTGCATTGGAATGCAGTTACCCGTTGGGCAGGACTTATTGATCAGTGCATTGGAATGCAGTTACCTGTTGGGCAGGGCTTATTGATCAGTGCATTGGAATGCAGTTACCCGTTGGGCAGGACTTATTGATCAGTGCATTGGAATGCAGTTACCTGTTGGGCAGGACTTATTGATCAGTGCATTGGAATGCAGTTACCCGTTGGGCAGGACTTATTGATCAGTGCATTGGAATGCAGTTACCTGTTGGGCAGGACTTATTGATCAGTGCATTGGAATGCAGTTACCTGTTGGGCAGGACTTATTGATCAGTGCATTGGAATGCAGTTACCCGTTGGGCAGGACTTATTGATCAGTGCATTGGAATGCAGTTACCCGTTGGGCAGGACTTATTGATCAGTGCATTGGAATGCAGTTACCCGTTGGGCAGGACTTATTGATCAGTGCATTGGAATGCAGTTACCCGTTGGGCAGGGCTTATTGATCAGTGCATTGGAATGCAGTTACCCGTTAGGCAGGGCTTATTGATCAATGCATTGGAATGCAGTTACCCGTTGGGCAGGACTTATTGATCAGTGCATTGGAATGCAGTTACCCGTTGGGCAGTGCTTATTGATCAGTGCATTGGAATGCAGTTACCCGTTGGGCAGGACTTATTGATCAGTGCATTGGAATGCAGTTACCCGTTGGGCAGGACTTATTGATCAGTGCATTGGAATGCAGTTACCCGTTGGGCAGGACTTATTGATCAGTGCATTGGAATGCAGTTACCCGTTGGGCAGGACTTATTGATCAGTGCATTGGAATGCAGTTACCCGTTGGGCAGGACTTATTGATCAGTGCATTGGAATGCAGTTACACGTTGGGCAGGGCTTATTGATCAGTGCATTGGAATGCAGTTACCCGTTGGGCAGGGCTTATTGATCAATGCATTGGAATGCAGTTACCCGTTGGGCAGGACTTATTGATCAGTGCATTGGAATGCAGTTACCCGTTGGGCAGGGCTTATTGATCAGTGTATTGGAATGCAGTTACCCGTTGGGCAGGACTTATTGATCAGTGCATTGGAATGCAGTTACACGTTGGGCGGGACTTATTGATCAGTGCATTGGAATGCAGTTACCCGTTGGGCAGGACTTATTGATCAGTGCATTGGAATGCAGTTACCCGTTGGGCAGGACTTATTGATCAGTGCATTGGAATGCAGTTACCCGTTGGGCAGGGCTTATTGATCAGTGCATTGGAATGCAGTTACCTGTTGGGCAGGGCTTATTGATCAGTGCATTGGAATGTAGTTACCCGTTGGGCAGGACTTATTGATCAATGCATTGAAATGCAGTTACCCGTTGGGCAGGACTTATTGATCAGTGCATTGGAATGCAGTTACTCGTTGGGCAGGGCTTATTGATCAGTGCATTGGAATGCAGTTACCCGTTGGGCAGGGCTTATTGATCAGTGCATTGGAATGCAGTTACCCGTTGGGCAGAACTTATTGATCAGTGCATTGGAATGCAGTTACCCGTTGGGCAGGGCTTATTGATCAGTGCATTGGAATGCAGTTACCCGTTGGGCAGGACTTATTGATCAGTGCATTGGAATGCAGTTACCTGTTGGGCAGGACTAATTGATCAGTGCATTGGAATGCAGTTACCCGTTGGGCAGGACTTATTGATCAGTGCATTGGAATGCAGTTACCCGTTGGGCAGGACTTATTGATCAGTGCATTGGAATGCAGTTACCCGTTGGGCAGGACTTATTGATCAGTGCATTGGAATGCAGTTACCCGTTGGGCAGGGCTTATTGATCAATGCATTGGAATGCAGTTACCCGTTGGGCAGGGCTTATTGATCAGTGCATTGGAATGCAGTTACCCGTTGGGTAGGACTTATTGATCAGTGCTTTGGAATGCAGTTACCCGTTGGGCAGGACTTATTGATCAGTGCATTGGAATGCAGTTACCCATTGGGCAGGGCTTATTGATCAGTGCATTGGAATGCAGTTACCCGTTGGGCAGGACTTATTGATCAGTGCATTGGAATGCAGTTACCTGTTGGGCAGGACTTATTGATCAGTGCATTGGAATGCAGTTACCCGTTGGGCAGGGCTTATTGATCAGTGCATTGGAATGCAGTTACCCGTTGGGCAGGACTTATTGATCAGTGCATTGGAATGCAGTTACCCGTTGGGCAGGACTTATTGATCAGTGCATTGGAATGCAGTTACCCGTTGGGCAGGACTTATTGATCAGTGCATTGGAATGCAGTTACCCGTTGGGCAGGACTTATTGATCAGTGCATTGGAATGCAGTTACTCATTGGGCAGGACTTATTGATCAGTGCATTGGAATGCAGTTACCCTTTGGGCAGGACTTATTGATCAGTGCATTGGAATGCAGTTACCCGTTGGGCAGGACTTATTGATCAGTGCATTGGAATGCAGTTACCCGTTGGGCAGGGCTTATTGATCAGTGCATTGGAATGCAGTTACCCGTTGGGTAGGACTTATTGATCAGTGCATTGGAATGCAGTTACCCGTTGGGCAGGGCTTATTGATCAGTGCATTGGAATGCAGTTACACGTTGGGCAGGACTTATTGATCAGTGCATTGGAATGCAGTTACCCGTTGGGCAGGACTTATTGATCAGTGCATTGGAATGCAGTTACCCGTTGGGCAGGACTTATTGATCAGTGCATTGGAATGCAGTTACTCATTGGGCAGGACTTATTGATCAGTGCATTGGAATGCAGTTACCTGTTGGGCAGGACTTATTGATCAGTGCATTGGAATGCAGTTACCCGTTGGGCAGGACTTATTGATCAGTGCATTGGAATGCAGTTACACGTTGGGCAGGACTTATTGATCAGTGCATTGGAATGCAGTTACCCGTTGGGCAGGACTTATTGATCAGTGCATTGGAATGCAGTTACACGTTGGGCAGGACTTATTGATCAGTGCATTGGAATGCAGTTACCCGTTGGGCAGGACTTATTGATCAGTGCATTGGAATGCAGTTACCCGTTGGGCAGGACTTATTGATCAATGCATTGGAATGCAGTTACCCGTTGGGCAGGACTTATTGATCAGTGCATAGGAATGCAGTTACCCATTGGGCAGGGCTTATTGATCAGTGCATTGGAATGCAGTTACCTGTTGGGCAGGACTTATTGATCAGTGCATTGGAATGCAGTTACCTGTTGGGCAGGACTTATTGATCAGTGCATTGGAATGCAGTTACCCATTGGGCAGGACTTATTGATCAGTGCATTGGAATGCAGTTACCCATTGGGCAGGACTTATTGATCAATGCATTGGAATGCAGTTACCCATTGGGCAGGACTTATTGATCAATGCATTGGAATGCAGTTACCTGTTGGGCAGGACTTATTGATCAGTGCATTGGAATGCAGTTACACGTTGGGCAGGACTTATTGATCAGTGCATTGGAATGCAGTTACCCGTTGGGCAGGACTTATTGATCAGTGCATTGGAATGCAGTTACACGTTGGGCAGGACTTATTGATCAGTGCATTGGAATGCAGTTACACGTTGGGCAGGACTTATTGATCAGTGCATTGGAATGCAGTTACCCGTTGGGCAGGACTTATTGATCAATGCATTGGAATGCAGTTACCCGTTGGGCAGGACTTATTGATCAGTGCATAGGAATGCAGTTACCCATTGGGCCGGGCTTATTGATCAGTGCATTGGAATGCAGTTACCTGTTGGGCAGGACTTATTGATCAGTGCATTGGAATGCAGTTACCCATTGGGCAGGACTTATTGATCAGTGCATTGGAATGCAGTTACCCATTGGGCAGGACTTATTGATCAATGCATTGGAATGCAGTTACCCATTTGGCAGGGCTTATTGATCAGTGCATTGGAATGCAGTTACCCATTGGGCAGGACTTATTGATCAATGCATTGGAATGCAGTTACCTGTTGGGCAGGGCTTATTGATCAGTGCATTGGAATGCAGTTACCCGTTGGGCAGGACTTATTGATCAGTGCATAGGAATGCAGTTACCCATTGGGCAGGGCTTATTGATCACTGCATTGGAATGCAGTTACCTGTTGGGCAGGACTTATTGATCAATGCATTGGAATGCAGTTACCCGTTGGGCAGTACTTATTGATCAGTGCATTGGAATGCAGTTACCCGTTGGGCAGGGCTTATTGATCAGTGCATTGGAATGCAGTCACCCGTTGGGCAGGACTTATTGATCAGTGCATTGGAATGCAGTTACCCGTTGGGCAGGGCTTATTGATCAGTGCATTGGAATGCAGTTACCTGTTGGGCAGGACTTATTGATCAGTGCATTGGAATGCAGTTACCCATTGGGCAGGACTTATTGATCAGTGCATTGGAATGCAGTTACCCATTGGGCAGGACTTATTGATCAATGCATTGGAATGCAGTTACCCATTGGGCAGGGCTTATTGATCAGTGCTTGGAATGCAGTTACCCATTGGGCAGGACTTATTGATCAATGCATTGGAATGCAGTTACCTGTTGGGCAGGGCTTATTGATCAGTGCATTGGAATGCAGTTACCCATTGGGCAGGGCTTATTGATCAGTGCATTGGAATGCAGTTACCCATTGGGCAGGACTTATTGATCAATGCATTGGAATGCAGTTACCTGTTGGGCAGGGCTTATTGATCAGTGCATTGGAATGCAGTTACCCGTTGGGCAGGACTTATTGATCAGTGCATAGGAATGCAGTTACCCATTGGGCAGGGCTTATTGATCAGTGCATTGGAATGCAGTTACCTGTTGGGCAGGACTTATTGATCAATGCATTGGAATGCAGTTACCCGTTGGGCAGGACTTATTGATCAGTGCATTGGAATGCAGTTACCCGTTGGGCAGGGCTTATTGATCAGTGCATTGGAATGCAGTTACCCGTTGGGCAGGACTTATTGATCAGTGCATAGGAATGCAGTTACCCATTGGGCAGGGCTTATTGATCAGTGCATTGGAATGCAGTTACCTGTTGGGCAGGACTTATTGATCAATGCATTGGAATGCAGTTACCCGTTGGGCAGGACTTATTGATCAGTGCATTGGAATGCAGTTACCCGTTGGGCAGGGCTTATTGATCAGTGCATTGGAATGCAGTTACCCGTTGGGCAGGACTTATTGATCAGTGCATTGGAATGCAGTTACCTGTTGGGCAGGGCTTATTGATCAGTGCATTGGAATGCAGTTACCTGTTGGGCAGGACTTATTGATCAGTGCATTGGAATGCAGTTACCCATTGGGCAGGACTTATTGATCAGTGCATTGGAATGCAGTTACCCATTGGGCCGGGCTTATTGATCAGTGCATTGGAATGCAGTTACCTGTTGGGCAGGACTTATTGATCAGTGCATTGGAATGCAGTTACCTGTTGGGCAGGACTTATTGATCAGTGCATTGGAATGCAGTTACCTGTTGGGCAGGGCTTATTGATCAGTGCATTGGAATGCAGTTACCCGTTGGGCAGGACTTATTGATCAGTGCATAGGAATGCAGTTACCCATTGGGCAGGGCTTATTGATCAGTGCATTGGAATGCAGTTACCTGTTGGGCAGGACTTATTGATCAATGCATTGGAATGCAGTTACCCGTTGGGCAGGACTTATTGATCAGTGCATTGGAATGCAGTTACCCGTTGGGCAGGGCTTTTTGATCAGTGCATTGGAATGCAGTTACCCGTTGGGCAGGACTTATTGATCAGTGCATTGGAATGCAGTTACCTGTTGGGCAGGACTTATTGATCAGTGCATTGGAATGCAGTTACCCGTTGGGCAGGACTTATTGATCATTGCATTGGAATGCAGTTACCTGTTGGGCAGGACTTATTGATCAGTGCATTGGAATGCAGTTACCTGTTGGGCAGGGCTTATTGATCAGTGCATTGGAATGCAGTTACCTGTTGGGCAGGACTTATTGATCAATGCATTGGAATGCAGTTACCTGTTGGGCAGGACTTATTGATCAGTGCATTAGAATGCAGTTACCCGTTGGGCAGGGCTTATTGATCAGTGCATTGGAATGCAGTTACCCATTGGGCAGGACTTATTGATCAGTGCATTGGAATGCAGTTACACGTTGGGCAGGACTTATTGATCAGTGCATTGGAATGCAGTTACCCGTTGGGCAGGACTTATTGATCAGTGCATTGGAATGCAGTTACCTGTTGGGCAGGACTTATTGATCAGTGCATTGGAATGCAGTTACCTGTTGGGCATGGCTTATTGATCAGTGCATTGGAATGCAGTTACCTGTTGGGCAGGGCTTATTGATCAGTGCATTGGAATGCAGTTACCTGTTGGGCAGGGCTTATTGATCAGTGCATAGGAATGCAGTTACTCGTTGGGCGGGACTTATTGATCAGTGCATTGGAATGCAGTTACCCGTTGGGCAGGGCTTATTGATCAGTGCATTGGAATGCAGTTACCTGTTGGGCAGGGCTTATTGATCAGTGCATTGGAATGCAGTTACCTGTTGGGCAGGGCTTATTGATCAGTGCATAGGAATGCAGTTACCTGTTGGGCAGGGCTTATTGATCAGTGCATTGGAATGCAGTTACCTGTTGGGCAGGGCTTATTGATCAGTGCATTGGAATGCAGTTACCCATTGGGCAGAGCTTATTGATCAGTGCATTGGAATGCAGTTACCTGTTGGGCGGGACTTATTGATCAGTGCATTGGAATGCAGTTACCCATTGGGCAGGGCTTATTGATCAGTGCATTGGAATGCAGTTACCTGTTGGGCAGGACTTATTGATCAGTGCATTGGAATGCAGTTACCCATTGGGCAGGGCTTATTGATCAGTGCATTGGAATGCAGTTACCTGTTGGGCGGGACTTATTGATCAGTGCATTGGAATGCAGTTACCCATTGGGCAGGGCTTATTGATCAGTGCATTGGAATGCAGTTACCCGTTGGGCAGGGCTTATTGATCTTTGCATTGGAATGCAGTTACCCGTTGGGCAGGACTTATTGATCAGTGCATTGGAATGCAGTTACCCGTTGGGCAGGGCTTATTGATCAGTGCATTGGAATGCAGTTACCTGTTGGGCAGAGCTTATTGATCAGTGCATTGGAATGCAGTTACACGTTGGGCAGGGCTTATTGATCAGTGCATTGGAATGCAGTTACCCGTTGAGCAGGACTTATTGATCAGTGCATTGGAATGCAGTTACCTGTTGGGCAGGGCTTATTGATCAGTGCATTGGAATGCAGTTACCTGTTGGGCAGGCTTATTGATCAGTGCATAGGAATGCAGTTACCTGTTGGGCAGGACTTATTGATCAGTGCATTGGAATGCAGTTACCTGTTGGGCAGGGCTTATTGATCAGTGCATTGGAATGCAGTTACCCATTGGGCAGGACTTATTGATCAGTGCATTGGAATGCAGACTAATTGATCAGTGCATTGGAATGCAGTTACCTGTTGGGCAGGACTTATTGATCAGTGCATTGGAATGCAGGACTAATTGATCAGTGCATTGGAATGCAGTTACCTGTTGGGCAGGGCTTATTGATCAATGCATTGGAATGCAGTTACCTGTTGGGCAGGACTTATTGATCAGTGCATTGGAATGCAGTTACCTGTTGGGCAGGGGCTTATTGATCAGTGCATTGGAATGCAGTTACCTGTTGGGCAGGAGTTATTGATCAGTGCATTGGAATGCAGTTACCCGTTGGGCAGGATTAATTGATCAATGCATTGGAATGCAGTTACCCATTGGGCAGGGCTATTGATCAGTGCTTGGAATGCAGTTACCCATTGGGCAGGACTTATTGATCAATGCATTGGAATGCAGTTACCTGTTGGGCAAGGGCTTATTGATCAGTGCATTGGAATGCAGTTACCCATTGGGCAGGGCTTATTGATCAGTGCATTGGAATGCAGTTACCCATTGGGCAGGACTTATTGATCAATGCATTGGAATGCAGTTACCTGTTGGGCAGGGCTTATTGATCAGTGGCATTGGAATGCAGTTACCCGTTGGGCAGGACTTATTGATCAGTGCATAGGAATGCAGTTACCCATTGGGCAGGGCTTATTGATCAGTGCATTGGAATGCAGTTACCTGTTGGGCAGACTTATTGATCAATGCATTGGAATGCAGTTACCCGTTGGGCAGGACTTATTGATCAGTGCATTGGAATGCAGTTACCCGTTGGGCAGGGCTTATTGATCAGTGCATTGGAATGCAGTTACCCGTTGGGCAGGACTTATTGATCAGTGCATTGGAATGCAGTTACCGGTTGGGCAGGGCTTATTGATCAGTGCATTGGAATGCAGTTACCTGTTGGGCAGGACTTATTGATCAGTGCATTGGAATGCAGTTACCCATTGGGCAGGACTTATTGATCAGTGCATTGGAATGCAGTTACCCATTGGGCCGGGCTTATTGATCAGTGCATTGGAATGCAGTTACCTGTTGGGCAGGACTTATTGATCAGTGCATTGGAATGCAGTTACCTGTTGGGCAGGACTTATTGATCAGTGCATTGGAATGCAGTTACCTGTTGGGCAGGGCTTATTGATCAGTGCATTGGAATGCAGTTACCCGTTGGGCAGGACTTATTGATCAGTGCATAGGAATGCAGTTACCCATTGGGCAGGGCTTATTGATCAGTGCATTGGAATGCAGTTACCTGTTGGGCAGGACTTATTGATCAATGGCATTGGAATGCAGTTACCCGTTGGGCAGGACTTATTGATCAGTGCATTGGAATGCAGTTACCCGTTGGGCAGGGCTTATTGATCAGTGCATTGGAATGCAGGTTACCCGTTGGGCAGACTTATTGATCAGTGCATTGGAATGCAGTTACCTGTTGGGCAGGACTTATTGATCAGTGCATTGGAATGCAGTTACCCGTTGGGCAGGACTTATTGATCATTGCCATTGGAATGCAGTTACCTGTTGGGCAGGACCTTATTGATCAGTGCATTGGAATGCAGTTACCTGTTGGGCAGGGCTTATTGATCAGTGCATTGGAATGCAGTTACCTGTTGGGCAGGACTTATTGATCAATGCATTGGAATGCAGTTACCTGTTGGGTAGGACTTATTGATCAGTGCATTAGAATGCAGTTACCCTGTTGGGCAGGGCTTATTGATCAGTGCATTGGAATGCAGTTACCCATTGGGCAGGACTTATTGATCAGTGCATTGGAATGCAGTTACACGTTGGGCAGGACTTATTGATCAGTACATTGGAATGCAGTTACCCGTTGGGCAGGACTTATTGATCAGTGCATTGGAATGCAGTTACCTGTTGGCAGGACTTATTGATCAGTGCATTGGAATGCAGTTACCTGTTGGGCATGGCTTATTGATCAGTGCATTGGAATGCAGTTACCTGTTGGGCAGGGCTTATTGATCAGTGCATTGGAATGCAGTTACCTGTTGGGCAGGGCTTATTGATCAGTGCATAGGAATGCAGTTACTCGTTGGGCGGGACTTATTGATCAGTGCATTGGAATGCAGTTACCTGTTGGGCAGGGCTTATTGATCAGTGCATTGGAATGCAGTTACCTGTTGGGCAGGGCTTATTGATCAGTGCATTGGAATGCAGTTACCTGTTGGGCAGGGCTTATTGATCAGTGCATAGGAATGCAGTTACCTGTTGGGCAGGGCTTATTGATCAGTGCATTGGAATGCAGTTACCTGTTGGGCAGGGCTTATTGATCAGTGCATTGGAATGCAGTTACCCATTGGGCAGAGCTTATTGATCAGTGCATTGGAATGCAGTTACCTGTTGGGCGGGACTTATTGATCAGTGCATTGGAATGCAGTTACCCATTGGGCAGGGCTTATTGATCAGTGCATTGGAATGCAGTTACCTGTTGGGCAGGACTTATTGATCAGTGCATTGGAATGCAGTTACCCATTGGGCAGGGCTTATTGATCAGTGCATTGGAATGCAGTTACCTGTTGGGCGGGACTTATTGATCAGTGCATTGGAATGCAGTTACCCATTGGGCAGGGCTTATTGATCAGTGCATTGGAATGCAGTTACCCGTTGGGCAGGGCTTATTGATCTTTGCATTGGAATGCAGTTACCCGTTGGGCAGGACTTATTGATCAGTGCATTGGAATGCAGTTACCCGTGGGCAGGGCTTATTGATCAGTGCATTGGAATGCAGTTACCTGTTGGGCAGAGCTTATTGATCAGTGCATTGGAATGCAGTTACACGTTGGGCAGGGCTTATTGATCAGTGCATTGGAATGCAGTTACCCGTTGAGCAGGACTTATTGATCAGTGCATTGGAATGCAGGTACCTGTTTGGCAGGGCTTATTGATCAGTGCATAGGAATGCCAGTTACCTGTTGGGCAGGGCTTATTGATCAGTGCATTGGAATGCAGTTACCTGTTGGGCAGGGCTTATTGATCAGTGCATTGGAATGCAGTTACCTGTTGGGCAGGGCTTATTGATCAGTGCATTGGAATGCAGTTACCCATTGGGCAGGACTTATTGATCAGTGCATTGGAATGCAGGACTAATTGATCAGTGCATTGGAATGCAGTTACCTGTTGGGCAGGACTTATTGATCAGTGCATTGGAATGCAGGACTAATTGATCAGTGCATTGGAATGCAGTTACCTGTTGGGCAGGGGGCTTATTGATCAATGCATTGGAATGCAGTTACCTGTTGGGCAGGACTTATTGATCAGTGCATTGGAATGCAGTTACCTGTTGGGCAGGGCTTATTGATCAGTGCATTGGAATGCAGTTACCTGTTGGGCAGGAGTTATTGATCAGTGCATTGGAATGCAGTTACCCGTTGGCAGGATTAATTGATCAATGCATTGGAATGCAGTTACCCGTTGGGCAGGACTTATTGATCAGTGCATTGGAATGCAGTTACCTGTTGGGCAGGGCTTATTGATCAGTGCATTGGAATGCAGTTACCTGTTGGGCAGGAGTTATTGATCAGTGCATTGGAATGCAGTTACCCGTTGGGCAGGACTTATTGATCAGTGCATTGGAATGCAGTTACCTGTTGGGCAGGACTTATTGATCAGTGCATTGGAATGCAGTTACCTGTTGGGCAGGACTTATTGATCAGTGCATTGGAATGCAGTTACCTGTTGGGCAGGGCTTATTGATCAGTGCATTGGAATGCAGTTACCTGTTGGGCAGGACTTATTGATCAGTGCATTGGAATGCAGTTACCTGTTGGGCAGGGCTTATTGATCAGTGCATTGGAATGCAGTTACCTGTTGGGCAGGACTTATTGATCAGTGCATTGGAATGCAGTTACCCGTTTGGCAGGACTTATTGATCAGTGCATTGGAATGCAGTTACCCATTGGGCAGGACTTATTGATCAATGCATTGGAATGCAGGACTAATTGATCAGTGCATTGGAATGCAGTTACCTGTTGGGCAGGACTTATTGATCAGTGCATTGGAATGCAGTTACCTGTTGGGCAGGACTAATTGATCAGTGCATTGGAATGCAGTTACCCGTTTGGCAGGGGGGAGGAAACTGTTCAGTTATTGATCCCTGAGTTAGAGCTACGTTACCTGCAGAGGGAGATTATTAATCAGACATGTTACTCCGAAGCCAACGAGCAGGAGGTTAGTGAAGACAAAGGCTCTGGTGGCATTCGTCAGTTTCTGGATGGTTTTAGACCTTCAGGGGGAGATAAAAAGATCAGTCTGTGTTCACCACTGCACCATACCCCCTCTCTCCTGCACCCCCTCTCTCCTGCACCGCACCCCCTCTCTCCTGCACCCCCTCTCTCCTGCACCGCACCCCTCTCTCCTGCACCCCCTCTCTCCTGCACCGCACCCCCTCTCTCCTGCACCCCCTCTCTCCTGCACCGCACCCCCTCTCTCCTGCACCCCCCACTATCCTGCACCCACACCCCCCCTCTCCTGCACCTGCTCTCCTTCACCGCATCCCTTTTCTCCTGCACCCGCTATCCTGCACCACACCCCTTCTCTCCTGCACCGCACACCTTCTCTCCTGCACCCGCTATCCTGCACCGCACCCCTTCTCCTGCACCCGCTATCCTGCACCGCACCCCTTCTCTCCTGCACCGCAATCCTGCACCGAACCCCCTCTCCTGCACCGCACCCCCTCTCTCCTGCACTGCACCCCATCTCTCCTGCACTCGCTATCCTGCACCGCACCCCTTCTCTCCTGCAACCGCTATCCTGCACCGCACCCCTTCTCCTGCACCCGCTATCCTGCACTGCACCCCTTCTCTCCTGCACCCGCTATCCTGCACCCCTTCTCCTGCACCGCACCCCCTCCTCCTGCACCCGCTATCCTGCACCACACCCCTTCTCTCCTGCACCTTCTCTCCTGCACCCGCTATCCTGCACCACACCCCTTCTCTCCTGCACCCGCTATCCTGCACCACACCCCCTCTCTCCTGCACCGCACCCCTTCTCCTGCACCCGCTATCCTGCACCACACCCCTTCTCTCCTGCACCCCTCTCTCATGCACCCGCTATCCTGCACCGCACCCCTTCTCTCCTGCACCACACCCCTTCTCTCCTGCACCCCTCTCTCCTGCACCCGCTATCCTGCACCACACCCCTTCTTTCCTGCACCGCACCCCTTCTCCTGCACCCGCTATCCTGCACCACACCCCTTCTCTCCTGCACCCCTCTCTCCTGCACCCGCTATCCTGCACCGCACCCCTTCTCTCCTGCACCGCACCCCGTCCTCTCCTGCACCCCTCTCTCCTGCACCCGCTATCCTGCACCGCACCCCTCTTTCCTGCACCACACCCCTTCTCTCCTGCACCCCTCTCTCCTGCACCCGCTATCCTGCACCGCACCCCTTCTCTCCTGCACCGCACCCCTTCTCTCCTGCACCCCTTCTCTCCTGCACCCCCTGTCCTGCACCCGCTATCCTGCACCACACCCCTTCTCTCCTGCACCCCTTCTCTCCTGCCACCCACTATCCTGCACCGCACCCCTTCTCTCCTGCACCGCACCCCTTCTCTCCTGCACCCGCTATCCTGAACCGCACCCCTTCTCTCCCTGCACCCGCTATCCTGCACCACACCCCTTCTCTCCTGCACCCCTTCTCTCCTGCACCCGCTATCCTGCACCGCACCCCTTCTCTCCGCACCCGCTATCCTGCACCGCACCCCCTCTCTCCTGCACCCGCTATCCTGCACCACATCCCTTCTTTCCTGCACCCCCCTCTCCTGCACCGCCACCCCTTCTCTCCTGCGCCGCACCCCTTCTCTCCTGCGCCGCACCCCCTCTCTCTTGTACCGCACCCCCTCTCTCCTGCACCGCACCCCCTCTCTCCTGCACCCCGCTATCCTGCACCGCACCCCTTCTCTCCTGCACCCCCTCTCTCCTGCACCGCACCCTCTCTCCTGCACCGCTATCCTGCACCACACCCCTTCTCTCCTGCACCCGCTATCCTGCACCGCACCCCTTCTCTCCTGCACCCCCTCTCTCCTGCACCGCACCCCCTCTCTCCTTGCACCCGCTATCCTGCACCGCACCCCCTCTCTCCTGCACCCGCTATCCTGCACCGCACCCCTTCTCTCCTGAACCCCTTCTCTCCTGCACCCGCTATCCTGCACC